>NW_015387296.1:367629-432992 GCF_001527695.2 Protobothrops mucrosquamatus | reverse complement strand
CTAGCGGGACTGGCCTGAGGGATTTTAAAGGGGGTTTTAATTACTTTTAAATTGGACATATTTAAATATTTCGTTTTAATCAAATTTTAATTAAGTATGTATATATGTTAGTATTTTATTCAATTGTCAGCCGCCCTGAGTCCGTAAGGAGAAGGGCGGGATATAAATGCAATTAATAAATAAATAAAATAATAAATAAGTGAAATCAGGGTGGTTCACTTTGATGTCTTTCTCATTCTTTCCTCTTTCTCAGAACTGTCTAATCTGGCATTTCTCAACCTTGGCAACCTTTGCATGCTGGCTGGGGAATTCTGGGAGTTGGGGTCCAAGCATACTAATATTGTCAAGGCTGAGAAACAGTAGTCTGGTCTCTTCTGCCAGTTCTCTTTTACTGGTTTGCTCCTTACCTCCTCAATATTAGTTCTATGTTCCTTTACAAAAAAAGTGGGTTTTTCTTTTGCTGATATTGAAGGACTCGGTGCTATTTAAATTTAAGACTGCCTTTTCATTAGCAGGAAACTGAAAATCATTCAGAATTCTCTTTGCAATTGATCAAGTCCCAACCTGAAGGTTATACAGTATGGAGGACAACTGTATGGTTACACAACTACAACATAATGTATTTGTAATACATTATTTTTTTTTATTAACCAGTAACTTCTCCAAAACAAAGATACTTTTATCTTTGCATGTCAGTTTCTATTATTTCAGTATTGCAAAATTAACATCTCAAGCATGGGGGAAAATATTTGTTTATTCCTTTAGTGAGAAATGTTACGTAATCATGATGTATTTATATTTGCCATATATGTTTTGCAAGTAATCCGGCAGAACATTTAGAAATCCATTTCTAACCACTCTCAACAATTGTACTTAGCTTGGAGAAAAAGAACCTTGGTCAGATTTTTAGATGAACACTTTATCTGAACATCATCTTTACCTGTTATTACACAAAGCCCTAAATATGTATGTATCAAAATAATGTCTACTTTGGTCAGAGGATCTATTTGTATATTTGTATTATATTATCTATCTATATTTGTGTATAAGAGCTGTGGTGGTGCAGTGGTGAGAATACGGTATTGCAGGCTAACACTGCCAACTGCCAGCAGTTCGATTCTGACCAGCTCAAGGTTGACTCAGCCTTCCACCCTTCCGAGATTGGTAAAATGAGGACCCAGATTGTTGGGGGCAATTATGCTAATTCTATAAACTGCTTAGAGAGGGTTGTAAAGTGCTATGAAGCGGTATATAAATCTAAGTGCTATTTATTCTAAATACATTAATGAGTCTTCCACTCCTTCTATCAATGCCTTAATTAGACATGCTGGTTAGAAATTATCTGGGAATGCTGGGAATTATGGGAACTGTCATCTAACAAATGCACAGGATACAAAGATGGAGACAGTACCAGAAAGAAATGTAGGGAAGATTCCTTACTTCTTGATCTCACCACTTATGGGCAATATTTATGAAAACTATACCATCATCCATCTTTCACACACCCTGATATTTGACATTAATTCCATCTTAATTAAACCAGGGGCATCAAAATCTTACTTTGACATTTGGATGATAATGTACTAAATATGCAAGATGGCCAGGGGCATTATCAATGGCAAGCCAAATCTTGAGCAGACTTTCTATCTATCTGCAGTACTTTTCCACCTTTGGAACAAATCAAAACAACAAGTTGTCCAAAAGCGCTATTGTGATCCAGACCTTTCATCTGGAACAACTAGCCATAGGAAGGGCAGCATTAGGAAGCAGGAGTTTGCAACCTATCATCTCTTAATGTGTGAGCCATCAGCAAAAGTTTATGCCTACTCCTTGTGGTCTTAAAACCTGGTATTGCCTTCTCTGGAAATGCATGTTCTGTTTTGCATTTTCTTTTAGAGCAACGTGTCTTGCTATCTTGCTGAAATGAAAGATTTGCTGTGCCAGTGTGTCATCAGTGGAGTTTTTCTTAACACCACAGGATAAATGTCTGTTGTAGTATCAGTAGTAGCAATCTCACCACTCAGTTCCTCATTATTATAATCAAAACACTACCTAAGTCTACTAAACCATTGCTAGCCACAAAGTCTGCGTTACGATCACCGTGATTTTTCTTGACATCTTTGAAATAACCTCTAGCCTGAACACATATCGCCGCTAAGCTAAGTGACATGATCTGATTTTCCAGCCATAATGTTAGTAACATTTTTTTAAACTCACAGACGGCACATGATGACTATTTTATTATCGCAGTTGATCTTAAAGGTGTCAAAGCTTTCATATCCTTTTTTTTTTATGCAGTCACTGTCCACCAAAAATATATTTACTGTTGAAGTAATGAGTTGTGGTTCATAAGTGATGGAAAACAAGCTTTGTTCTCTTTTGAACTGCTTTGTTTATTTATTATTATTATTTTTTAAAAAACATTCTTCTATAAAGCCATCACTTTTTGCTTCTGAGCCGGTCATGCACTTTTGATAGTACTTGACTGCAATGGAGTTACAAGTAAAACCACACAGAAAATTATGAGATAAAGTAGCAGGAATGCGTGGCTGAGAGAGGAAAGATCTGCACAACGGAGTACTTCGCCTTAGACATGTCATGCAAAATTTATACACACTGAAAATGTTAGACATACTTTGGAAATATTGACATAAAGCTGAATTAATATAAAACATCTAACATAACCTATCATTCATTTTTTTTTCTCCTTGCCATTGAGGGGGAGGGGGACAAATAGGGTCTGTAAATGCTTGAATGAAATAAGGGAAGAGTCTGTAACAAAGGCAAATAAATTGTTCACGAATGTTCCCAAATATCCCCTTCTAAAGGCAGACCCTGTTGGGTAATAATTTAGAACTGTATCTTTCATATTCATTTCCAGCTCCATTGCTTGACTGGCAGCCAAAGCTCCGTTTAGTTATCTGCAATAATGGGGGATTCCCCAAGGAGGCATGAATCCACCTGTCTGCTCAATTAACTAATTAATTGCAATTTAATATGGGCATCTTCAGAAGATCCCAGACCAAGTTGCCCCTAATGAAAAGGTACATAATTTATATGGCATGTTTAGAACTATCAGGTTTTCCCCTGGGTTCCTACATTAACGCTACCTTCTCTTTCCCTTGTATGTGGAGTGAGGGGATTTTTTTTTTTTTACTCTAGATTGGTGGCTGGGCTGGAAGCAGTAACAGAATAACAGAATTGGAAGGGACCTTGGAGGTCTTCTAGTCCAACCCCCTGCTCAAGCAGTAGACCCTATAATATTTCCGACTAATGGCTGTGCAATCTCTTCTTAAAAACCTCCAGTGATGGAGACCCACAGCTTCTGAAGGCAAGCTATGCCACTGGTTAATTGTTCTGTCAAGAAATTTCTCCTTAGTTCTAGGTTGCTTCTCTCTTTGATTAGTTTCCATCCATTTCTTCTTGTCCTGCCTTCTGGCGCTTTGGAGAATAGGTCTTTTTTGTGGCAGCCCCTCAAATATTTTGATGCATTGTAATTTATTTTAATTTGTTTTTACTCTCTCCTGTTGGTTAACTGGAGGGACCGGTCACTGGCTTATGATCCAAGGCCAGCAAAGATAAAGGCCAGGTACATTGCATATTTTTCTCCACTTTTATTCCAAGAGCTCATAGTGGCTTATATGGGCCCATTTCTTCATTTGATCCCACAATAGTTACCCTGGAGGAAGAATGGAAATAATGACTGGCTCAGAGTCAAAGCACGGACTTGAACTTGAGTCTCCCCACTCCTAAGCCAGCATTTTAACTACTGTACCACTGAGGTTTGAACAAACTTGGAGAATTGGGAGGATAGCACTCAGCAGGAACAGCTTCAGCATGGAAATGCTCTTAGTAGCATTTCTGTAGCAAAATACAAGCTTTTCTTGTATGGCAATACACATCCAACCCCATTTTTGAAAAGCAGAACTTTGTTTGAGATGATATACAATTCAACCTGTCATTTAATTAGTTGGCTATTCACTAATCATTTAAAAGGGAGGCATTTTATTTCAAATGAAAACAATGTCAAATCAGCTGAGTTGATATCTCCCTCACCTTCTCTTAATACGCTTTAATTGTGTCTGCTCTTCATTCACTGTGACATGATTAGAGCTTCCTCTCCATTAAGATTTCCTGAGGATCACTGAGCAAAGTCTGGCAGACAAACATGACGAGGCAAATGAAGAAATACAAGCCTGACTCATTAAAACCCATATTTCTTGCAGGCTACCAACCTGCTTGCTGGTGGGTCAAAGTGGAGAGCAAATGAGGAAAACCATAGGCTAATTTCTAAAGACTCTTTGCTTATCCGAATGGTGCTCCCAGCTGTGGTTCCTTAGGAACGGCATCTACATTAATACAAAGCAAGGGTGCCATACATTATATTAATTTGATTTATACCTCCCCTATTCTCAGAGATTGGACAGCCATTTGTCTGGAATGGTACAGAATCTCCTGCTTGAGCAGGGGGTTGAACTAAAGGTCCCTTCTGACTCTTATTCTGTACTCTGTAACGTGAAGACAACTGTCTAACCCTCTAAGACAGGGGTGTCAAACTCGCAATGTCACATGATGTGTCGCGATGTATCACTACTTTTCCTCCATTGCCGGCAATGAGGTGGGCACGGTTTTGGCATGATGCATCCGGACCATGGGCCGGCAGTTTGACACCCCTGCTCTAAGAGCATCATTGGCCATGCAGCAAAAAAAATAAGAGACTGTTGTAGAAGAAGCATAGATTTGGTCACTTTGAGCTGTTCTAGGCATGTACCATTTGTTGTTGTTTTTTAAAAATATATATTTTATTGGAAAATAATATAAATTATTGGAAAATAATTTTATACAGAACTTAAAACTACCAAAATGTGGTAAAACAAATAGAAAAAAAAAGAAAAGAAAAAGTGAGAAACGAAGAAACAGATAGCTAAAGCTACTTCCAGTCTTCTTTGCAGCAGTCTTTTCTGATTGTCCATAATTCCTAGTACACAAAGTTCTGTTTTCAATTGAATATTAAATCTTAAAATTCATGGCATTGTTATATTTGTGTCCTGTACTTTTTTTGCTTTTTTACAGGGCAGGGTCTATGACAACTTGCCATAGCCAGCTCTCCAACTTACTTTGGCCAATTCACTGTGGACAACTTGCCATGGGACAACTCGCCGTGGAACAAGAATTACACTAATATCGAAGAAATAGCAGAATAGAATCATTAAAAAAAAAGGATGCCAAAGGAGGGACAAAATGAAATCTGTATGACAAAAATTAAAATATTTTTTTAATTATTTTAAATAATTAAACTGAATTGTTGAATTCAGCAGCAAGTTGTCCTGAGGTGAATTGGCCATGGTGAGTTGGCCGGTGGGGAATTGGCTGTGGCGACTTGGCTGTGGTAAGTTCTTCCATTCCACAATGGTCATATGCCATTCTTCAAGAAATATCCTTTAACATAAAAAAAAACTAGATGATCTAGTTAAATTTATTTCTACAAAGCTTATTCCTTGTTGTTTTTTAATCTTGTGACTCTCTTTCACTCAGCCCTGATCTAGGAGACAGGATAGAACTTCATGCCTATTTCACATAAGAAAGGTTCCAGATTTAAATACAGATAGTCCTCAAGTTACACAGTAATGGATCCATACATGGAGTCCAGTTGCTGAGCTCCAGACCATGGCAGAGGGCCAACAATTGTAACTTTGAATACAGGTCATAAGGACCCTCCAGATAGGTCTGTTGGAACTTTGAATGGTCACTAAGAGACTGGTATTAAATTGAGGACTGCCATGTCTAAATAGAATGGGAAAAAGGCTGTCTGAAATGAGAACCATTGCCAGTCAAGGTGAAATGATTTGCTAGAATGTTAGTGTCCTATGTTCCTTTCTAGGTTTTGCTGCATCTAAAACAATGACTGCTGTTTTATTAAGTGTTGCTTAATAGAAAGGCCTTAGATGACAAGATGGTGGCAGGATTGGGGTTTCTCTCTCTTTTCTGACATCCAGTGTTTATCTGGAGTTTTGCAGCATCAAATACAGACAATGTGCTGTAGTGATCAAAGTTTCATGCTAGAAACCAGGAGAGTGTGAATTCTAGTTCTTACCTTAGGCACAAAGCCAGCTGAGTGACTTTGGACCAGCCATTCTTTCTCAGCCTTAGGAACAAGGCAATGGCAAGCCACTTCTAAATAAAGTTAAACAAATTGTCAAAGACTTAGTAAAATTCTGTTGCAATGACCTAATTCCTAACTCAGAGGAGTGATGTTCTGAGGTCAGAACTGTGCACATCTGCTGATATGGGGAAATAAAACGTGGAACTCCCCCAGTTACTTGTCCCAATTTTGCTGAACCAATAGTGAATCAGACCAAAGGGATCCTCTATGATCGCTGTCTTGCAGTCCCTCTAGGTGGCAGCAACTCCAAACAGAAGTTTATAGGTGAAATTCATAATCCCAACACGCTTGTAATTACAAAAGTATAGCATTACTTTTGAATAGGCAATCTAGTGGCCAGAGTTTGGGGTGTTTTAGCCCGAGCCAGCATAAGATTCCTAGAACTGACTGACAGGAATAATCTCCACTCCCAGCCTGACATTTTTCAAGTAACAAAAATTACTTCACTCCAAGAACTGGTAGCTGAAGGTCAGGACTACACTGGGAGTCCTGCACTACACAGCACAATGACCATAAATCACTCACATTTTAGCTTAATGTGTTGCGCATAGTTCAGTTTGTAAACTATGTTAATCATAGGTAACTATTTGTTCAAGCACAACTATACTGTTTTTTTTTTAAAGTCAGGCCTGGTAATGATTGAAGAGGTTAACAGGGGTCCCCAACCTTTGTGGGTTGGCAGCCCAGTGGGAAAGGGAGGGGCAGGCACCTTAAGTGCGCATGCGCACACATGCATATATGGCTGCATGCTCATGCGCACGAACGGGGCCACGAGCATGTGCGCTCCGCAAATGGGGCTGCTAGTGCCAGCACAAGGCTCGCAGTGAGGCTAGCGCCAGTGCAAGGGGTGTGTGTGAATGCACGGACATGCATGTGCACACTGGCCAGCACTCACACAGCCTGGTGGCCAACAGATCACAGCCCGGTAGTGGGCCATAGCCCATAGATTGGGTTTAAAAGACAAGCAGAGACAGACCTTGGGAGTTTTATTCTTGTAGAGTGGGGTTCTGCTACTATGAACTGGATGTTGAACAAAAAGCACTATTTGTTTATTTTGGAAATTGGTTTTTTTTCCTCATTATAATTATACCCATAGAGTCTAAGAAACGGTTTAGCATGGTATCTTATCGCGTAGGGACTATCCACCAAATGCATTTTTTAAAAATAATTATGTTGGAAGAAGCATGAAAGTTCTAAAAAGGAATTTAATCTCTCATTGGCTGTTTTATGCCACACAATTGAATGAGTGAAGGATGCGTATTGTCCTAGCAAGATATGTACAAATCCCAATCATTAAGCCTTTAAAAGATTCCATATGCAGGTCAAGAGACAGCTGGATAGCTGGATTTGCAGCAAAAGATCTCTATCGTGAAGATAAGTCCTTTTATATTTCACATGAATGGTAAATCCTACAAATTGCACACACCCTGCCTCTCTATGGAAAGGATCCAATGCTTTCTAATTTGGCCTGTTAATGATTTTCAGTTACTTATTGTTTTAATTTCTTAATGTGGGCTTTTACTGGTGGTCTTTTGGTTTTCATATTTTTATTGTTTGTTCTTTTACCGAAAACATTTATGTAGCACCCCAGAGGCTGGTTAGACAAAAAGATGATTTAAAATATTAATTACAAAACATTCAGTAATTAATGAGAAAAACCAACAACAATACTATGGTAGGATTCCCCCACCCTACCAAGGGTAAATTTGCTTTCTCTAATGTTTGAATAAAGCAGGCACATATCAGCCACAGTGTTATATAATTACACCGGATGCAGTTTATGCAGATGGCTGCAATGTTTCGGCTTAGAGCATAGAGTATTTTCATCTGTTTATTCCATGGCATCAGATTTAGCACATCAAGACAAAGGCAGTCCATTTGCCTTAAGGGAGATGGCCAGACTTCCAGCACCATCCTAGACAGTGCAGCCAATTTCAAAACAGAACCCTTAAAAGCAGCAGTTACAAAGACAATACTTAAATCATGGTAAGTAGCAGCAAAAAACAGGCTCCTCCAGAGTTCAAATGAGAGACCAGAGCAGCTTTCTAAAAGGCCTTAATGCTCTAAAATGGTTTTGATCTTGACTGAAAGCACATTGCAATCTGAACGAACTACAAAGGCAGAAGAACATAGCCTGTCTCAGAAATTGAATTTATTAAAACCAGCTTCAGCGATTTAGCGACAAGTATCTTTTTTTTTTTTTTGCAATCTCCCATTTGAGAAATAAAAGGAATTGGGCACATTACTGGTTTCACACCAGCTGAAATGAGATGAGAAGGAAGGCTCTGTTGAAGAGAACAAAAGTTACAGGGACTTAAAGTAGGCCACTCATTCAGGAAATCCAAAACCTTTTGCAGTAATCACGGGCATGTTAGTTACAGGTATCGCTTGACTTACAACCATTTGTTTAACAACTGTTTGAAGTTACGTCAGTGAAAAAAGTGACGGTCAGTCCTTGCAATTACAACTCTCATGAGGTCATACTCAGAGTCGGCACATATTGAATTCTCTATTCAATTTGTAAATAATACAAGAAAGGCTGAATATTTTATTTTTCCTGAATTTCTCCAGGAAAGAAATCTTCCCTTGAGACAGAACCGATGGGTGAAGAGTTTGGGATGCTGCCAATGAGGTTTTACAATGAAAGAAGGGCACTCTCTCACACACACACCTCTTGACTCTTAACTAAATAAGTAGAAGAATATTTCCCCTGAAATTCTGCATGCTGCTATTCTCTTCTCCTTCTAAAAAAACTAGTAAAACCAATGCTCTTTCAGCAGATTCAACAAGAACAGGTTGAAAAAGAAATGGTCAAGAAAATATTTCTGCCCACCTCTGCCCTTTTCTGTTGTTGTTGTTCAGTCACTAGGTCATGTCCAACTTTCCATGACCCCATGGACCATAGCATGCCAGCCCACCCCTGTCCTCCACTGTCTCCCAGAGTTTGCAAAAATTCATGTTCATTGCATTGATGATACTATCTAACCATCTCATCTTCTGCTGCCCTCTTCTCCTTTTGCCTTCAATCTTTCCCAACATCGGGGCCTTTTCCAATGAATCCTCTCTTCTCATTTAGTGGCCAATATAAAATTCTCTTAGGCTAATTAGCCAAAGCTTCAGGACCAGCTTAAACACTTATATGAAGAGGCCTTGGTATGGTTAACCTAACCTTGTTAGTGATCAGAAGGGCTACTGCCAAATCCTACCACATCCAGAAAGGCTCTTGACAGTGTTGAAACTAGCTTCATATCCAGCACCAATTTGATCCCATTTTCCAAACTGAAAAGAGTGCTCAGCTCAGAGTCGTGGGCTGAGTATTAATTCTGGACCATCTAAGACAGTTACCATCCATCACAGATCAGAGCCAAATGGCTCATTAGTTCCCATTCAGAATCACATTGTCCAGTACAGAAAAATATCTGGTGGAAGTGAAGAACGCAATGTGTGGCAACCACAAGGCATCACCCCAGATTTTAGCAGATAAACCAAATTTAAAAACAAACACCATTGCAACATTTTGGGCTGAGGCTTTGTTCATGGCTGTATTAATTTTGTATTAACTGAGATGGCAGTACTGAAATGGCATAACTAATTGGGCAGTGTGGATGTAGGTATAAGTGTATGTGCCCCTGCACAATGAATTTCTACTTCATTAAGGAAACACACCACAGTAATTTCTACCCCTGCCTGTTCTGTTTGGAGATATCCCCATTTACTTTAGTGCCTGCATCAGAACAGAGAGATCAGTGTAAGCTAAAAAGAGAGTAGGGCGTGGGAGCAGCTAGCAAAATGTCCAAGAATCTTAGGAATCCTAGAAAGCTAGCCAGGAAGTGCCAGAAGACTTGGTGAAATCTGGAGCTTGGGTGGTAGTTGAATGTGGAGGATTGTTAACACCCACTGTTTCTTGCTTCAGACTAGAGTTTGTGTGATGCATGACAGCATTTTGATTTTCAACCTGCTATTGTTTTACACCATGTCTATTAAGTATTATTGAGTCTGTCATTTGTACCTCAATAACTATCTGGTCTGGCACAGGAACCAAACAAGACAGGTACAGACTTCGACGGATAGTTAGGTCTGCGGAAAAAACAATCACAACCAGCTTGCCTTCCATTGAGGATTTATATACTGCACGAACCAGAAAGAGGGCTGAGAAAATATCTGCAGACTTCTCACATCCTGGACATCATCTATTTCACCTTCTCCCCTCAGGATGCTGCTATAGAGCATTGCATGCCAAAACAACTAGACATAAAGACAGTCCCCCCCAATATGCCATTATTCCACTGAACACATAATTCCCCCAGCACAGTCTCATTTCTCATCCTTTCTCATCATCTCATCTTTCCTACTATCTTCTCCTATTGGTTTCTTATGATTTATCAATTGTTGTTTGTAGCTTATGATTGATGATTGTAACTATGACTATGACCTATGATCTATTACCTGCTGTTTATATGTACACTGTGAGCTTATACATCGGAGACAAATTCCTTGTGTGTCTGATCACACTTGGTCAATAAAGGTTTCTACTCTGTTCTACTCTACTCTACTCTACTCTACTCTACTCTACTCTACTCTACTATATTATGCCAAGATTACAAAACTACATTCAGTTCTCCAGATTTTGCAAAGGAGGTTATAAAGCCATCTGGGAAAAGGAAACATGCCACTTGTGAAACATGCACCTAGGATTTCACAGTATCCCATGCTGACATTGATGATGTACAGGGATTTATAGGTATGCTCAATTAGAGCACCAGTGCAGAAAGCCAAATGAGTTTAAATCCTTTTGAGTGTTGACAAGCTCTTGGCCCAATCCATATAAAGCAGCATACACAAAATTATTCAGATCATTCAGAAAATTAGGCTATAATGGTATTTGCCAGTATTTCTCTAATCTTGGAACAGTTAGCTCTCACTCATTATTTGGATATCTATTTGTTTTTTGTTTTTTTAAGACTGGGCTCAGGGGAAGACCACTTTCACAGTGGCAAGTGTTGCTTTAGTCTCAGTTACTTGTCATTTGCTCTGTTGGATTTATCCCTTTAGGACTAGAGAGGCACAATGTAGGCTGAGCAGTGAGGCAGGGAAACACAAATAAATACATTGATGTTCAGTGACTAAGATGGTACATTGAATAAATCCTATCATATCCATACAGTATTTGTGATCACAACATATTGGAAAATAACCAGCAATGGAATGCAAGAATAGCACCTGGAGGAAGATTCAGCTTGGTGCAGTGACATTCTGTAGAGGACCTATTCTGTGTAGAGGACAGATGATGGGTACATTTTTGTTAGATTTATATCCTCCCTTTCCTCTATATATTAAATATATTTGGGTGGTGACTGATTGATGTTTATTAATTCAGCTCAGTTCAGTTCAAATATTTATTTTGATCATTACAGGCACAAAATCATATTATAATTACAACAATTTGCAGTCAATTCCAGTATGAACTATCTGGCCTGTAATTAATGGACAAATAGCACAAAGCTTTAAAATTATGATGCTACTAAGAATAGTATGTTAAAAATTATAATTAAGGTTTCATAAATTACAATATGCTTCATTATATGGTGTGATATAAATGTTAACATATAAAAACTACAGAAGAATAATTAAAGATTAGAATTATTAATACAAAACATGAAATCCTATATCTTATTTGAATCTTATATCTCTTTTTGGAGAAAAATCTTGAGAGGTTTATGATGCTTAATATTGGGACAGACCCCTAAAAACGAGAAAGTGAAGCTGTTTCAATTGTAGGCTAAAACTAGAAAGCTGGAAAACACCCCCAAAGAATGCAGCAACAAACCACATCATCCCTAACACAGTCATTAGGAGTTGTGCATGACTTGAGGGCATCTTTACCTTTTGATTTAAGCACACGGTGGCAGCAACCTGAATCTGCAGGGAATGTTTTTACCACCTGTTTTCCTCTGGAACTCTCTAGAAACATATTAAGAACAGCTGGCAGAGCTCACATCTGGCATCACCCTTACTGCTGACTTTTTCCTGGGTTTGGTACCAGGAGGGCCTCCTGGGCTTCATTAAGGTCTTGCTAGCTTCCATAATGTGATGGCATATGGAGAGTGGGTGAATCCCCCTGCAACTAAATCCACACTAGAGGTATATGGTAGCCCCTGCAAGCTGTCTGTTTCAAGCACTGCATGGACCTCAGGTCATCCCTCATAACTTTTTCAGCATTTTTGTAGACTGCTGAGCTTTCCCATCTATGGACTCCTGAGACACTTTATAGGAAGCAGGAGGAACTAAAGAGAGGTAAAATATAAATCAAGATTAATGCATATATAGGCACACAGGAGTATATCAACACAACCAAGCACTGGGCATACATATGACAGAACAGAGGTTCCTGTAAAGATGGGCAGCCAGATAAATTGGAAGGAAGGAAGGAAGGAAGGAAGGAAGGAAGGAAGGAAGGAAGGAAGGAAGGAAGGAAGGAAGGAAGGAAGGAAGGAAGGAAGGATGTTTAGATACTTTTTGTGGAACTTTTGGAAGGAGGTTAAGAAGGAAAATGTTGCCTAAAAGTGTTCAGCATGCTCAGTTTGGAGTTTCTGACATATATCGCACTGAAGCTATCTTTTTTTAATAAATCCATCTACTTCAGTCCTGTTAATACTGGGGGTCCTGCAAGGTTTGAGGCAGGCAAACCTATCTAGAAATGATCCTATCTAGAAATGCCAGACCCTGCAAATTTACATGGAACTGTGGCTCTTTTTGTATGTATGTCCATGCAATAGTTTGAATAGGCTTTCAAAAGCCTCTGCTAAGAGCTTTTGAGTCAATCATCAATGTGTGTGTGTATATATATATGTACAGTATGTATGTATGTGTAAGAGAAGAGAAGGGAAGGGAAGGGAAGGGAAGGGAAGGGAAGGGAAGAGGAGGGGAGGGGAG
Organism: Protobothrops mucrosquamatus; assembly: GCF_001527695.2. Taxonomy (NCBI): domain Eukaryota; kingdom Metazoa; phylum Chordata; class Lepidosauria; order Squamata; family Viperidae; genus Protobothrops; species Protobothrops mucrosquamatus. The sequence continues at coordinate 419,896 of NW_015387296.1, read as the reverse complement.
GGGAGGAGAGGAGAGGAGAACACATTATTAAAGGAATGAAGATAATAGTTAAGGAAACGTATCTTATATTCCCCATGTTTCTCTCCCTTTCCCCTGAATTGGACTCTTTTTCTCCATATTGCATCTGCTTAAATGGCCCCTTCAATTACTATAATTCTATAGTTCAACATATGAATATTTTGCATTGCATTTAAGATACAATGACTTCTGATTTTTATATAATATTTTCATATGCACACCTATATTCGTATCTCTGTACACTTTATTACATAGTTTTTAGAGCAGATATGTGCAGTTTCCTTTTCCTGTTTTTTTTTTTTTAAAAATTCATTCACGTCAGGAATGGTTGTGATACTGAAGTTACCTTTGAAACAGGAAAAAGAGAAAACGTTTGTACATGTTAAATGCAAATCCATGAGGAGATTGGTTATTTAAAGCAATGAGGTAATGGAACATACAAGAAACCACTTTTCTCTTGAGAAATAAGAAAATGCATAACCTGCAGATTATTAATAAAAGGTTGTGGCATTTGCAAACTTACCTAATTTATTAGAAAAAGGTGTCCTGTTGCAGGTCTGATTTTTATAGATGAAGGGACTCCAAAGGATTTGAAAGTCAAATACTTAGAGCAAGTTAATGACTCCTCACATAATCATGTTCTATCTACATGATAAAATGCCAAGACTTTGTTTTTCTGTTAGTCCCTTATGTGTCTTAAATGATAGATTCCAAGTGTAACAGGTTCAGATTATATATGTATGTCAGTGAGCAGATCTTGCTTGGAGAAATTCTTTAGGCTCTACACTCCAAACAAATCATCCACATGACTCCTAGTATATAGCTAACAGATTGAGGTTAGGTTCACAACATTGTTCTAAGCCAGTGGTTCTCAACCACAGACCCTCTTTAAATACCTTTTGTGTCCATGGACCACCAAGACTTAACTCAAGATTTAAATCATAACATTTCTTCAAGCCTTCATGGACCCCCTCTGATGACATTGTAGACTCTCTTGTCCCCCCCCTGAGATCTGCATACCACAGGTTGAGAACCACTGATCTAAGGCATACCATTGTTCATCTCATTCTAGCTTAATGCATTGTGTGAGCCCAGGTTTCATGATTTGTAAATTATGGGAAAGCAATACCTCTTATATTGGTTTGTTGGTTGGTTGCTTATGTGCCATCAAGCTGGTGTGTGTTAGGAATTGCTTAGATTTCTCCATGTTGCTCTGTCCCCAGAGTCTTCCAATGATGCACTTACAGCCACTGTAATTGGATCCATCAACTGCTCATCCTCTTCTTCTCTTTCTTTCTGCTTTTTCCAGTGTTATGAAGTTCTAAAGGGAGCTGGGTCTTTGCATAATATGCCCAAAGTGTAATAATTTGAATCTGGTTATTTGTGCCTTGAGTGAGAATTCTGGGTTCATTTGTTCAATGATCCATTTGTTTGTTTTCTTAGTTATCCATGGTATTCTCAGGAGTATTCTCCAATACCCAAGATCAAAAATATCAATATTCTTTCTAGCCTACCTCTTTAAAGCCCCTAAACAGAGAAAACCATTGCCTACACAATTCTGATCTTTGTAGGTTTGGCTAGATCCCAGTATCTGGATATCTTTTCCAAGGCTTTCACTGCTATTCTACCAAGGGGTAGAGTAGCAATATTTCTTTTATGCTGATTCCTTTAGACTTGACAGCTGATTCTAAAAGGCAGTAGCTACCTATTGCATTAATATCTTCAGTATTAGAAGACTGGTTGCTCTGCTTGTCATAAATTTGGATTCTTTCTATTTAATACTAGTCCTGTTCCCCCCTCCCCCGTTGTACTCCTTGGCTTCCATTACTAGAGCTTGCATATCATTTGCATGTTCAGCTGTCAGAATAATGTCATCAGCATAGCACAGGTTATTGATGTTTCTTGCTCCAGTTTCAAAATCACACTAATTTTCTTCCAGTCTAGCTTCCATCAATATATATTGCACATATAATTTGAATAAACAAGGAGAAAATATGCAGCCTTGACTCACTCCTTTACTGACCTGGACCTAGTTTTTGCCATGCTCTGTCAGTACTGTGGCTTCCTGACCTGTGGATAGATTTTGCATGAGGACAATGAGATATTCCCTGATTTTCCATTGTTAAACACATTCTACAATGTGACAAGGTCAGCATAATCAAAGGCCTTTCTTAATGAAGCAGATATTAACTTCTTTATGATATTCTTTAGCTTTCTATTATGCATCAGCAATAATATTTTTTGTTCCTTGGCATTTCTAAAGCCAGCTTCAATTTCTGCCATCTCCCTTTCCATATAGAGTTCTTTTCTGTGCTGGATGATCTTAAGCATTATTTTGCTAGTTGATGAAATTAAGATTATTGTATAGGTAGTCCTTCATTGACAACCATTCATTTAATGACAGTTTGAAGTTATAATGACCTTGGAAAAATAGCTTGTCATCTGTCCTCCAAGTTACAAAAGTTGCACCATCCCCAAGGTCATGTGATCTCAATTTGGGCACTTGGCAACCAGTTCACAATTACAATAGTTGCAACTACTTGTGGTCATATAGTTGAAATATGGGACCTTCCCAGCCAGCTTCTGAGAAGCAAAGTCAATTGGGAAAACCAGATTCACTTAATAACCACATGTTTCACTTAATGATTGCAGTGAAAATGATTATAAAATCAGCCCAGTCATGTGATCTAATTTAATAACTTTATTTCTTAGCAACTGAAATTTCAGTCATATATCAAGGACTATCTGTATGATAGTTTGCATAATCTGTTAAGTCTTCTTTCTTTCATAATTGCAGAGAGATTGACTTCTTCCAATCTATAGGCCACTGGATCATTTTCCAGATTTGCTGGCATAGCTTAGTTAGAATTTTTATTGATTCTTCTGTTATTTGCCTTATTTTTTTAACTGTCCCATGAATTCATGTTGATCATCAATTTCTCTTTGGCGATGAAGTGGAGTGCTGATCTAACTTCAAGTTCTAGGACAAGATGTTCCATCTCTGTTTCAATCTTCAAAGTCTTTACAGATGCTGCTGCTTCTCTTCTTTTTTTTTTTTTTGGCAATTTCCACTATTTGCTCTGACATCCATTTTGCTTTGTTCTCTTTCTGGCTCTTTGTCAATCTCTTAATTGCTTATATTTATCTTAATTTCTTTGATTTCATTCCACAGTTCATCTGGTTCCTGATCAATGAGGCTCAGGACTTCAAAATGAGTCATTATGTTCTCCTTAAAAATTGTGAATATATGATCAATATCACATTGTAAACACCGATTGGCTTTCTTCTGTTTATGTTAACTTGGAGTTTGCAAAATGAGAGGTTGATGATCTGTTCCACAGTTAAACACTGGCCACATCTTTGCTGTTATAATTGAGCCCTTCTATCTCCTTCTATTAATAATATAGTCAATTTAATTTCAGTGTATTCCATCAGGTGTTGTTTATGTGTATAGGTATTGTTTGGTTATTAAAGCAATGAAGACATAGTTAAATTAGGAGAAATTGATATAACATTCTCCACTTCATTTTGGTTTCTTAGGCTATTTTCAGCTATACTTTCCTTCTTAATATTTGCAAATTTATAGTCTCCTACCACAAGCAGCACACCTTGCTTGCGTTTATATCAATTTCAGACTAAAGGCTGTAAAACTCATCAACTTCTGCATGATTGGTTGGAGCAGAAATGTGGATAATTATATTAAAAGTGTTGTCCGCAAAGCCTAATTGATATTATTTCAACACTGATTGCATTGAAGCCAAGTACTGTTCTCGCTTTACCCTTCATAACTATGAAAACAACACTGTTCAATATGATCACTTTCTGTCTGAAAGTAACAATCTTAGCTCATCTCAATTAGCTGATGCATAAGTTGTCAATGTACAGTTTGCATCTTTCATTATGTTGAACTTCCTCATGTCCACACTTTTTACATTCTACGTTCCCACCGTAATTCTGTATTTGCAGCTTCAGATGTCCTTTTCCTGCACGGCAACATCACCAACTAGAGTCCCAAAGGCTTTATTCTAATCATGACATAAACACCATTACTACTCCAAAATATCCTTAGCTTTTCCTTATTGAGCCCATCTGATCTGAGCAGTTCATCATCCAGCACTACATCATTAGTCACTTTATATTCTCTGTCCATGTGGTTTTCTTAGTAAAATATGGGACTGTTTTCTCCCTGTGCAATATGAATAGATGCCTTTGCCATTGTCACTGCCCTCACCATCACTTCTGCCTAATTGAGGTACCTACTTACTTTAGCCAGACAGCTGGAATGGCCTTTATACCATGGGTGACCCTACTGGCAATATATAATTTTGGCATAAACTACTAGCATTCTTCTCTCATCCTTCCCAGGAATACCTCTACCGCACCATGAGACAGTACAGTAGAACTTGGGGGGGGGGGAAATATGTCTTAAATATTTAATATTATTTCTATCATGGGCCAGAACTCTCACTTTAAAGAAGAAGCTCCAGAAGAACATGTGGAATGTCACCCTCAGGAGATACAAATCCAAGACTCACCTGAGACTGACCAAACACAGGCCTCATGACCTCTGGATTAGCTGACAACTTTGATGTGGGTCTCAGAACTTTGGACTGGATTTAGATCAGACATGTCAAACTCGTGACGTCACGTGACGTCGCACAACGTATCGGAGCTTTTTCGCCATTGCAGGCAATGGGGTGGGTGTGACTCCGGTATGATGAAACCGGCCCACGGGCCGGCAGTTTGACACCCCTGATTTAGACTATTCTTCTGCATGGTCCTGTTAAAAGCAAAACTCAGGGAAGTTTTTTTCAGGCTGTGTCAGTTACATTCCTTGTCTACTGTTACCTCCTCAACCTTGATTAACCTGCTAATTTCTATAGTAAATATGTGGGTGAGTGTATCATTGAAATCAGAAGCAGGAATTTTTTATTCAGAGGTATATGTGTATAAATATAAAGTTTACTAAATTTAAATTGTCACATGTAGTAACATTCTTGGCACATTCGGTAATTAGAATGTGGGATTCTTTTGCTGATTAGCAGCTGCTGAACTATGATCCAAGTCACATACAGGAGAAACAACAGAGTGCATCCATGAACACCAACAAGCAGTCAAAAGATACAAAAATTCTTTAATCTCATAACACAGAGACAGACTCAACCTTAGTTTCAAATGAAAAACTGTGAGTATCCAAGCTAAATTAAAAAATGCTAGGCAATTCTTGGAAGTCTGACATGCAGACAAATTAGCCACCAATAGACACATAGTGATAAAACACATTTACACAGCAGTCAAAAGAGAGAATAAAAATGCTAAAAAGGATACAGAAAAATTAAAATCTATCCTTATATATATACAGAGAACAAACATCATACTCACTAGCATTGTTGATATTACCTATGTGGGTAATTAAACGTCTAAAAGCAATGAACCAACCTCAGAGAGAATGAAGGACTCCACAGTTCAACCCTGAGCTATATATATTCCATTTTATTGGATTTTTTACACAATTTGTTATTGACTAAAGGGGAAAAACACTCAATGCGCACTGCCATGCAGGGCTTATTAGCCACACATTTCTGGTAAGAGAAGAGTTGCAATTACAGTAAGAAGGTTTTCATCCTAAACATATAAAACCCAAACCTCTTTTTTCTTTAGAACCTGCTATTTTCAATCACAGACCCAAACAAAGCATCTAATTATTAGAACCATGTTGTTTCTTTGACGTGAGATTTATTTTTCTACTAGGCTGGAAGTGATTGAGTCATTTATTTTATTTTATTTTTTTAATTTTTTTTTAAAAAATGTCTGACACAGTAGATTCCTTGTTCTATTATCCGGCAAGCCAGACTTCTAAACAATTCAAACATAAAACCAAATGATGCCGGAATAGTCTTCCCCACCCTCAAGGGCTTTGAACAAGGGCTAACCTGACAATAAAAGCTAGCGTAGCATTGTGTTCTAATTAGATGCTAATAAATCAATCTATTCATGAGTGTTGTTGGATGTTTTGAGTGTCTGTATTCAAAAAGAGCCTTTATAATGAATCAGTATGGTAATTTCCACCATCCTACAGGGCACAAGAGAATATTCTTCCCTATTTCAGCATATCCAGAAACGGTTGCTTTCTTTATGTCAAGCTGTCACATGCGTCTACTTCTAAATAAATAAAATTCCAGGATGTAACTGATGAATTCAGGCAAGTTTTGAGAGCTCTCATCTACAGCAGCAGACTCAACTTTTCTTGACCTTGTTTACCAAGTAGTTGTCAAGGAAACAGGGGCAGCCTATTTTATAAAGCCTTTTGTCCTCTGTCTGACAATGTCGGTTTCTACGAAGGGGTTTTTAAATCAGAAATTCTGAATGGCTCAGCAAGGGTCAAGTTGCATGATTCAAGAGGTACAGTCTAGCCCAGCCCAACCTGGCACATCTGGCCATGTTGCATCAATAATCCAACAATGCCAGGGATGCCCCAAATGATTGCTTGGAATGCTGGCCTAATTAGGCTGGAGCTGTTGATAGTAGGTTACACGTCCCCATTGGAATGTTTTAGTTCAAGAATGCCTGCACAATACAGCTGCTCCTGGTCTGTTTATAACAATGTCATGAATGAATACATGCTGTTGCTGACTTTTTTTAATAATAATAATAATAATGCAACCATTATTGATTACAACAGATTTGTTGTAATTCAGAACCAAGTGCCCCCATTCAGTTGTTATTTCAGGTTGCTTTTTTTCTCACAACAACAAAAAAGAAGACCAGTTCTTGCAAGTATATCAGTGTGATTTTGCTGGAACATAGCCATGGTTGTGGGGCTATTCCTAACTGCACAGATGTGTAAATGTACACTTAAAAATATATTAGAAAAACAAAATGATCCTGTTTTTCCTGCCCTCCCACTAATCCCAGTTTGATTCCATACTTGAAATCAAAGAAAAAGGAAAGGTGAAAGGATGACATAGTTTTAGGCGAACGGCCCTACTTTTTCAGATGTTTCAGAATGCAGGAAATGGATCCACAAACTCTTCTTTCAAAAGTGAATTCAAGGCAAAATGAAAGTTCATAGCATGTGTGGCAAGGCAGGGAAGAAAGAGACTTTGCAGCAAGTAGGTTCCAGCTCTGACTAACATCCCTTCAGGACCCTCAGGCCTAAAATGCCAACATGATTATACATATTCTGCACTGGAAGTTGCTATTCTCTGCCAATGCATCTTACAACATTTATCAGTCCCAAGAAGGGACTATCAAACATGCCAACACTGCATTTTATTTATGTAGTTGCCTGTTAAATTTGCATTTTGTGTAAGCTAATCTTGGCTGATCTCAAATAACTGAAGAGATTTGCATCTGGAAAGGAGATTATAGGAAGTCCCATGGCTGAAAGTTAGCCTTGTAAGTCAATGAACATCCCAAAAGAAGACAATTGCAAACTATTTCTATATTGCTGCTCTAAATGTTATATAAATGTATCCCTATGGTCCCCAGGGGTGAAGTTCCACCTGAAAGAGACTTTCCACCCAGAAACTCAAGACAATATATACTGCATTCTTTACTCCTATGCTTTCATCAAGGCAACAGATGTATTTTGGGCAGAGAAATAGTCATTCATTGAGAATCCTTGGCTGAGAAGAAGCTTAATCTTGTAATTTCCTAAAGGTCTAAATGTTACTGAACTTAGGAACATTCAAAGATCATGCATCAAATGAGTAAAGAAGGTTTAGAAGAAAAGGGCAACCAATTCAATCATTTAATGTAAATTATATAATAAATTGTTTATGGAACCTGATTTTCAGTACATGCATGTGTGCATGTATGTGGCTACACAAGAGCCAATCTAGTCAAGGTACCAGGATAGAAACCAGAAAATTGAATATCTGTAGCTCGGGTGTAGGATGAGTGGTGAAGGTTCTTTCTCCGAGCTTGTGTTTCATTACCAGGCTAGATAACATCTTCAGCGGAGTTTAGGCAATGTCAGTGTTCTTCTGTTTATAAGAGCTTCGTGTGGTCAGTGGGTCTTGTGATGGGTCAGGCGTGAGTCATCAGTGAGATTTTTGTGATGGGTCTTGTGGTGGGGAGATTATCTCAGATGAGGGTCATTGGGAGGTGAAGTGCTGGTGGGAGGGGATCTTGCATGGGTTGGTTGAGGATCCATGCTGTCTCTGGTTGGTTGTGTGGTTGATTTGGATTCTGTGGGGTTCATAGGCTGGTTGCAGGTCAATGTGTCTGTGGATGGAATTAGTTGTGAAGTGCCAGGCTTTGATGAACTCATGAGTGTGGTGGGTAGTAGTGTGGCCGATGATTTTTGTATTGCTCCAATCGAACTGGTGCTGTTTGGTGTTGGTGTGGGTAGAGATTAAGGATTTGGGATTGTGGCGTTTGACTTCCAGCCGGTGTTTGTGGATTCTGGTTTTTAATTGACGTGATGTTTGTCCCAACTGTGAGTTTTAGTTTAGGCATGAGAGTTGGGCCAGTCACTCTCTCTCAGCCCATCTCATAGAGTTGTTATTGTAGGGCAATAGGATGTGGAAGGAGTATTAGGTGTGTTTGTCACACACATATATGTACATTAAAACCTGGTCATGGGAAGGAATATGATTGACCATGAGAACAGAAAGGTGGAATCGTACAACAACAGCAACAGGAAAATGTCCAATGGGAGAAGTGTAAGCCTGATGTCTCCCCTAAATATCTTGTAAGCTGTTGGCAGCCTTGCTTTTCTTACACAGGTGCAAAGCCCAGCCAGTACAAGCACAGGACAGGAGCAGCTTAACGATGCAATGCAGACATGCCCAAAGAGAACTACAATAGATAAAGTAACAAGACAAATGTGTCCCTAGACTAAGTTTAATGACTCAGCCCTTTTGTAGACAACTGGCGTCCATCCTCTCATTTCAGAGCAATGTGTTATTAGTTATTTTATACCCACCCAATTACTAAAAATTCAGTGGCACCAAAATATGAGCAGGCAGCTGAGCTGCTGCAACCACTAGACTCATTAGTGGCATTACTTAATGTTTGCTCACACAGCAGATTCCTCGCAGCAGACTGTGCACATGGGGCGTTGTTGGGATTAGAAGGTGCTTCCCAACCTTCTGTTCTCACATTGGTTTAAGATGCAACAAAGGGATCTTGAAAGAGACATGTCATTTGGATCATATAAACGTGCAGCTATTTAAATCTCTTTGTAACTGCATGCTAAAATGTTTATTTCTTCCCTACCTAAGTTCAGTTCTTACACTTTTCTTTTCCTGTTTTTCTTTTTAAGAAACGTTTTCCCTTTCCTTAAATACATGATTTAGAAATCGAGCTCCCTTTCCTGAGCACATTTGCTGAAAACTGACTGTGCAAAACCTGAACTAATCCTAAAACAAAAATGGAGGGATTGATTACTTTACGTCACAGTAATAACAAAAGAACTAGAAGGAAAACGGTCCCCAAAGTTGAATTCCCTGGGCCCTAGGCAATGATTTGGGTTTTGGTTACATGGTTATTACGTAAGTATAATAACCATGTAAAAAACATCCTTAATGGATTCTCCAGCTTTTGGAATCATTCTAACAGATCAAATATATATTTTAGAGAGCACAACTAAATGTTTACAGTATTAGATAGGGAAGAGCAAAAATCCCTAAAGGCTAAAGGAGTCCAGGTTTATATTTTCTCATACTACTGGAATGAGAGTCAGTAGTAGTATCAGTAGTAGAAGGGGAGGGGAATCTTAATGCACACACAACTGAGTTTGAATCCCATTTAAACAAGCTGACATTGGGCCACTCTGACTTTTTCCTTCTCATTTACTTCTCAAGAATGAACTTGATACTGTGCTACTCAGTGGTGTACCCAGGTGAGAAAAGCCATACAGGTGTTCTTCAACGTACAACTACAGTTGAGCCCAAAATTTATGCTGCTAAGTGAGAAATTTGTTAAGTGTGTTTTGCCCCATTTTACAACTTTTCTTGACACATTTATTAAGTGAATCATTGCAGTTGTTAAATTGGTAACATGCTTGTTAAATGAATCTGGCTTCCCCATTGACTTTGCTTGTCAGAAGGTCTCAAAAGGGATCACATGACCCCTGGAACACTGCAACCGCAACCTTGCAAATATGAGTCAGTTGTCAAGCATCCAAATGTAAATCACATTACCATGGAGATGCTGCAATGGTCATAAGTGTGAAAAATAGTCATAAGTCACTATTTTCAGTGACACTCTAACTACAAATAGTCGCTAAATCAACTGTTGTAAGTCAAAGATTGCCGATACTGCAACACTGTATTGCAAGCTTTTCCATCTGGGGTCTGTCGTGGAGAAAATGCATGCAGAGAAGAGATGGGGATTGCACTACAATGCTTGGATCTCTCTGATTGCTGCTGAAGATGTTGCTGGTGCCATTCCACCAGGCCAGTGAAAAGCTGGCAGCACAAAAATGCACTCCCTGGTGGTAGGGCAGTGGTTCTCAACCTTTTTAATGCCGCGACCCCAACCGGTCATAAGTCAAGGACTAAACCGGTCGTAAGTCGAGGACTAAACTGGTCGTAAGTCGAGGACTAAACCGGTCGTAAGTTGAGGACTACCCAACCGGTCGTAAGTTGAGGACTTTCCCTGCCCGGGAGCCCTGCGCATGCATGGTTCCGCCCCCTGCGCCGGCCGAGGCGTAGCTGGCAAGTGGCAGAGACGGAGCAGGCCGACCACCAGCTGGCCCAGCCCAAGGGAGGTAAGGCACCCGCCGAAAAAGGGGGGAAAAATGGCGGACAAAAAAATGGTGGACAAAAAAAATGGTGGACAGCCTTGCTTGGCGACCCCCATGAAATGGTTGATCGACCCCAAATGGGGTCCCGACCCACAGGTTGAGAACCACTGTGGTAGGGAAATGTTTGATTTTAAGGAAGGCTGCAACCCAACCCCACTCAGTAAAAATGCAGCTCTTGGTATCTGTTAAGCAGTCTTCTCCAATCTTTCTGGATCCCAGAATTCCCTAGCCAACATGGCTATAGTTAAGGACACTGGGAGGTGAAGTTCACACACCCTCACTAGAGAAAAAGCAACTGCTTTTGCCTCAAGCATGGGCAGAAAATACAGGTAGCATGTACATTTGGAAAGCATCTTGTCTCCTTATGATTTCTAGGTACCTACTAGTTTTTCAGGAAGAGTCAAGTTTCTTCTCTGTTGCTATCCTGCACTTTGAAAGGAACAAACCATCTATTTATTTCTATGAACTCTTTTAATTGAATTCTTTGTATGACAACAGAGCAGACCTAAAGATTAATGACTCAATTTTAGAGACAAGGGAAAATGCAAACTGGAATTGATTACATTAATTGTTTCTTTGAGAACCAATCTCGTTCAGCGATATCCAGAGCGCGTTCTGTGTTAGAACATCCATGGTGATCTGGTCCACTTACTCAATGCGCTTTAAGCTTTGGCACTTTGGTATGATATTAGATTTACTTTTCAAGCAATTTTCAAGTCCCTGGTTGACAATAATTGTATGGAGATTGTGACAGAGAAAATGATAAATGGGTAGGGTTTCTGGAGTGGAAACTTTGATTATTATTAGACCTCTAAGGAGAAAGAGATGGAGCATGAAATGGAAGATGAGAATGACCTATCACATCAGCCTTAAACTTAAAACAACACATCTGTTTCTTAACTTCCAAACATCTCCTGAAAATACCCAGCCGTCTAAATGTTTCTCTTTATCAGCTTAATGGGAAAGAGAGAGTTACTTTCTGCTTTCCATCTCAGATTTCACTTACACTATTTTTTTTTTACATGTTATCTGTGTTTCAGAATTCAGTATAACATGCATTGGATTTCTTTGCGGTCTCCTCCTTTTCTTCTCTGAGTTTTGATTCATCACATTTCATTCCACTCCAAAGACTGCTGGACCAGAGCATCTAAATCAGCCATATGCGGTTCCTAAAAACTCCAGTTCCTGGAGGCAGCCCCTCCAGAGGTCTCTAGAAATTGCTAGAAATTGTAATTTTTAATCTGACACTAGGGAGAAAAAACTTAAGACATAACTTTATAGTCATCATGTTAACTATGTCCAGCTTTAATTCCCTATAGTAAATGTCAATGAAGTGCTATCACATTTGAGCTTTTGTCTTATCCCTCCCACAATATTTTGCACTGCAGCTGCTGATGTGTCTCTCCAAGACCAGACGTGGCCCTTGGCTTGGAAGAAGGAAACTTCCTTTCTAAGCAAGCCTATCTAGATTCTGAAATCTTTCTGGGAGACTTGCTACAGGTCATCCCTTGTGGCAGGCAGCTGTCGTGGTTCTGCTTATGGGTTAAGCTGGAAGAGAACTTTGGCCCTCTCTAGACTACTTGAAAATCACAAGATTGCATAGTCAGTTGTGACATTTCTTCAATGGAAATCTTTCCTTAGGATGGATCACCTGGTGCCAACCCTCTTGCTTTTTTCGATCCAATCTCATCATCTGTTTCTGCCTGGCATGTGATAGAATTGTAAGATTTTATATAAAAGTAATATTTCTGTGTGAACTGTCTGCTTCTATATTTTTACTTGGTATGCTGATTATTGATGGATTTTAGCACGATGATTGTAATATTGATTGCAACAGTGGCAACATTTCCCTTCTCTTGTCTCACAACACTTTCTATGTGGGAAAGACAAACTATTATTCTTTTACTATCCTGTTCCTTTCCTATCTTTTCTTACCCTGATGCCTTTCCTCATCTCATTTCCCTCCAGTTCTATTCAATATTTTCACTTTCTTCCCTTTCCAATGCAGCTTCTTTTCTCCTGTTTCTGATAGATCAAGGTATGTATTTATGTATGTATGCATGTGTGTGAATAATATTCAAGAGAATATTATTTTTATAGCATTATGGGATTGCTTCAAAAACACGTGCCTCCTTTTACAAACAATTTAAATCAATAGCTATTAATTCAATTAATACTGATTCAACATTCTTATGAGCTTTCTTAGTGGAGGCCCCCTCAACTCTGGAACAGCTTATTTCCCAGAGCTAAGGCTGGTTCCACCCTTGTTAGTATTTTGGAGGACTATTAACACCTTGCTATTCTGTAGGACCATTGGAGGTGCTTGTTGCAGAGGTGAATGCAGAATGCTGGTTGTTGGTTCTTATTTGGCTACTGTTTTAATACCATTTACTGCATTTTAATCTTGTTTCTGTAGCTGGAAACTGTTAGCCCCTCAGAGTCTCATGAAGTGTGTGTATGATCAAGAAGCCAAGTAAATAAACAACTAAACTTTTTTTGCCCTGACACTCTTCTCTTCTCTTCTCTTCTCTTCTTTTCTCTTCTCTTCTCTTCTCTTCTCTTCTCTTCTCTTCTTTTTCTGGGGGTGGGGGGAATATATACACACACACACCCAAATAATTTTATTGGGGTGGCGAAGTTGACAAAGGGAAAACAGGGCATTGAATTTTCTTTTATGTTTCTGTTTTTTCCCCTCCTGTATCAGATATTATAAGATAGATTTCAGGTTTGTCTTCCTTTCAGTCTTGTACCTCTTGGGATTCTGTGAAGTATTAATCCCTTGCAGCCCAACATCCTTCCAATCCCTCTCGGAAGCTGGATTGCCATTACTTAAGCAGATGAAATGTGTTTTAGAACTCAATAGCATCACACTTGCTTAACTGACTTGTCTCTGAGGTTTTACTTCATTGCCCAAGTGCAACACAACGCAACTATTAGCAAGGGATGAGCTTTCTAACAGCCATGTTCTACCTGAGTAAGTAAATACGTTCTCCTGTTAATGCAGTATCAGTCTCTCCCTCCCCCCAAAGCTGGCTTTCTCCTTCCTATCTGTCTCTAAGGGTTAGGAGAATTGTTCTGTTCAGTAATATAGCTTCATGTTTGAAAATTTATGACCCAGAAAAAATGGGACTCTTGTAGGGAAAGGCCAATGAGTCATTGTAAGTTCTGAAGAGAAAAGGCCAAGGACATATTTTCCCTGGAACAATAATTAAGTAGGCTTTGATCCAATCATATGATCAGACACACAACAATATGGCTTCGGAAAAGAACATGACAATACTGCCCTGATGCTGTAACTTAACTTTATTTCCACTATGCCATATAGCTTTATGTGCTTCCAGCAGTTTTTTCCCTCCCATTTTTGTTGTGTATCTTCTTTCTTCTCTCATGTGAAAGACTAAAATATCTGGTGAAGGCATAAAAAAAAATTCTTTTTTTCTGACAACTAATATTGTAAGAAGGAATGTTCAATCATCATACAATCCTCAGTGTGTAGCTTTAAAAGATTTAGCCTGGCTGTTGCCTTATCTCTTCAGTGATAGCCCTGAAAATTGAAAAAGTATAGTGGGATGATAGCCATCCAGATGCTGCTAAATGTCAGTATTCAGAGACCGATCTCTATATGAAATAATAGAAAATACTTGTAGCTCAGGCTTTAGATTTTGGCAGTGGTTTGCTCTCCAAGCATGTTTCAGTATAGTTTCTGAACGTTTCATTACCAAACTAGGTAACATCATCAGCAGGATTTTCTTGTCCTATTCTCCTTAGCTTATAAATGTTTTGTGTGCCAGTGTGGTCAGTTGGTCATGCAATTGATTGTTTGTTTGGAGCTATATTTAAATTCTGAGCATCTGGTTGGTTCTCTTGTTGATTGGCAGTTCAAATGGTCTGGTTTCTTACATATTCATATGCTGGATCTTGATTAGTTCTCTTGTTGACTGGCAGTTTGAACAGTCTGGTTTCTTACATATCCATATGCTGGATCTAGATAAGAATATGTAAGAAACCATATGAATGTGTAAGAGATCAGACCATTCGAATTGCCAATCAACAAGAGAACCAATCAGATGCTCAGAATTTAAATGTGGCCAATAAGAAAACACAAATCATTTCTACAAAAAAAAATAAAAAAATCTAGGAACTAGCTTGAACAGATAGCACTCATTGAAGCAAGCACACAAGACTGTGTTAGATCATTCACTTGTCAAGTCAAATTCGCCCTGAAGGATAAAACTGAAAATCTTTATACTCTCCTTTTTTTAGAATTGGCTAGAAATCATTCTCAGATTCCCCTAAATGGCATATATCACAGCCAGCTGTACCTCCAATAAGTCAGTTTTCTTCAACCTAGCTCTCCAGGTGTGCTGAGATTATGATTTCTAGATTGTTCAGCCAATGGGCAGATGATAATCCCCATCCATTTGATAGTAGCAGACTGGAGAAGAGCAACCCTGTAGCTTTCCATCTTTTTTTCCCCCTCTCCTTTTCACTGGAGTCCTCTGCAGATAGAATTCTATTGGTAGAGATCTGGATGCCTTGGAAAGAAATAATGAGCTACATAAGAAAAACCCATTCAGTATAGGCAGACATTTCAAGTTAACCTTCTTGAAGCAAGCCACACATTTTAGGTGGAGCAAAAATTGCTTTAGGTAAACTAATGAACCCTCTGGTTTCCCACACTCTAGTCACAAAAAGATTGCATGATGTCAAGATAGTCTGAAATATTGCTCCCAGATGGACAACATGCAGAAATATATTAGTGTTTTTCCAGTGAAGTGTACCTACTGCTGTTCTTGCAACAATAGTAGCTAAACCACCTATTTCCCCAAAGCCAATAAATTTTACAAGTAGATGGTTTTTTGTCATGATGGGAAAAACAGTGGTCCTATGAGATATGTAATTCTATCATTAGTTGGAAAAGACTCAACAACAGAATTGCTAACTGCAACTTTTCCCCTTTAGCTTTCCTTTTGGCAATTTCCCTTTAGCTTAATTCCAGATATACTTTAAGTAACAAGAAAATGCATTGAGTGTGTGTGTGTGTGGGGGGGATTATTCTTTTTTCCATCTCCAAGGAATATTCTTATTTAATTAAAAAGATTGGATTTCCATTCTTCTGCTTTTTGTCCCAGGCAGAGACAACTGCAGTGGTTTAGATCAGATACACAGAATCTGTGGCCCTCTAGATGTTGTGTCCCTCAACTTTGGTCATTCTGGCTAAGGTTGTGAAGAGTTCAGCAACAACTGGAGGGCCATAAGTCTCCCTGTGCCTGGATTAAATAGTAACTCACTTCAATTGCTAGTCAGCTGCTAATTAACTTCAAACACTTTTTGCACTTTCCTTGTAAATCTATAGTAATTTGAATATGATAAGGCTTACTCCCCCCCCCCAAACTAAGAGTATAGTTAGTACAGCCCTTTCATTGTGTTTGCTGGCTTCCCTCTAATACAGGGGTGTAAAACTTGCAACGTCATGTGGTGTGTCGCGATGTATCGTGACTTTTTTTCCATTGCCAGCAACGGAGTGGGCGTGGTTTCGCTATGATGCATCCGGCCCACGGGCCAGCAGTTTGACATCCCTGCTCTAATATGATACTGGGAATTATGGTAAAAACTATTTATATTCTTATATTATTCCAAAATAGGAGATTGAAAAGTCTGTCATGATATTCTTATTGGTCACTATGTGCTCTGAATCAACGTGGAAATAAGGAAATATAAAGGATTATTAAGATTCCTTGCTAAGGAATGGCATATTTCTAAATGAATTTCTTAGCTTGAGCCCTCTAGGATGCCAACTGAAACTTCATCTCTTAACCAACCAACTTTTGGCATGAGAACATCAACCGTTTCCAGCTGTTTAATGGAGGTAATCTGCTTTAATTAATCTATGAGGAAATGTTAAATATGCAGACTATAATGACCCAGTTGGAGGCTAACCAAATAGTTGGTACCAGCCCCTTGTGCTTGTAATGAATGATGTGGGACTGTTTATATCACCAAGCAATAAAAGTGATGATCTCAGCTCGTTAGAAAAGCAACACATCCAGGCATCTATTAGGGCCTGAAGTGGGCTATACTTCTTCAAAGCACCAACCCTTTTGCCTCTATTGAAGACATCACAAAAGAAAAATCTTTGGCGTTTACACAAGTCAGCATGATTGCAGGAGTCATCGAGTTACACGAATGTGCTGCATGCAGATGATGAACATTATTAGAACCGTTATTACAATCATTCTCCAAGTTGAGCACTATGTCTAATTATGAGCCCTTTGACAGTAAGTTTCAAGGAAGACAAATAGCTTCTTAAAGAACAGAATGGATGAATCAGTATACCAATTATAAAGTAAGGCCACAAAGTCATGGTCCATCAAAATCAGCCCAATCTGATTGTTACGGGTTGGGAAGAAGAATGAGAGAGAGGCTGTAGTATGTGAACTGAGCAGAATATGAATTGGCTTCAGCACACATGTGAATTGATTCCAGAATTTGGGGTTTCTGTGGCATCTTTTAGACATCAATTCTTAGTTCCTTCTAAGAACCACAGTACAGGTGGTCCTTGATTTACAACAGTTCATTTAGTGACCACCAAAGTTACAACATCACTGAAAAAAGTGACATGACCGTTTTTCACACTTATGACTGTTGTAGCATCCCCATGGTCACATGATTTACATTCAGATGCTTGACAACTGACTCACATTTATGATGGTTGCAGTGTCCTGGAGTCATGTGATCCCTTTTGTGACCTTCTGACAAGCAAAGTCAATGTAGAAGCCAAATTCACTTAACAACCGTGTCACTAATTTAGCAATTGCAGTGATTTACTTAACAAATGGGGCAAGAAAAGTCATAAAATGGGGCAAAACCCACTTAATAAAATTCTCACTTAACAACATAAATATTGGGCTCAATTGTGGTTGTAAGTTGAGGACTACCTGTGCTCAGCAACATTCCCACATGCCTGATCAGCAGAAGGTCTGAGTCTCAACTTCTAGGCTCCCTAGATAAGGCTAAGAAAGGCACTGAGATCCAGAATAGCCACTTTCAATGAATGAAGCCAATTATGAGAAGACATCTTTTGAAATGTAACATTTCCGACAAAACATACCATTTTGTTGCTTTTTCATATTGTATAAAGTGGAATAGGTTGCAATGGGATAGTCCACACTGTGAAATTATCCCATCATGACTTTTTTTTTACTTTGTTATGAAAACAAAGGGAAGATCTTGTTGACAATAAAAACCTAGCTTTTATTAATTACACTACATTTTCAGAGCCTACTGACTGGCAATGCATATACTCATCAGTTTGATGGGCTCTCTGGGAAAAACTACTGCTGACCTGTAAAATGCACATCTTTGTGTGCAAAACGTTTTTTGCCACTGGAGTATCAAGTCACATCACAGGGCATCTTCCTGGTGCTTCATTTCACTTTTCTTCTATAGCGCATATGTAGACACATGAAGCAATAACTGGGCAAGCTCCCTTCCCCAACCTGGTGCCCTGCAATGCAGCACTGGGCTATTACCATTCCCATTGTTTGGCACCCCTTGTGGCACAGCACAGTACACAACTTGGACACCTGCCTGCAGTGACCCTGTCTCTGTGAACGTCTCTGTTACTGTGAATGTTGTTTTCTGGTTTTCTTTTTGTATTCAAAGAGCACAGTGATAGGCTTCCTTAGATGCCTTCTATTTTTGCTTTGTGCAGCCAGAAAGAAAAAAATGTACACAAATCTCTCATTTCAATCATAGACCTTTTCAGGATGGGCAAGAATCAGTGACAGCACTATGAAATTGTGGCAAGCAAATGCAGCTAGTGGGTCCAGCACCCATGGCAAAAGAGGAATCGGTTTCCTAGGTCGTACTTCCTGGGAAGGGTCATCATTATGCTGCTGCCTCCTTTGGCAAGGCAAAAAGGAGAGCAGGGTCTGACCCACAAGCTAATTCCCAGCATAGAGGTACCTCCAGCCATAACCTGCAACCCAGTGAACCCCCAGTGGCAGGTTTCATACGATGAACATTGATAAAAGAAGCCATGGTTGTGATTTTGAAATTGTGTTTCAAGCACAATTGCATCAGGCTTCTCTTGACAATGCTGAAGGCAGCTGCCAGTCTAAATTCAAAGATGTAAATTCCCAATAAGTAGTAAAAGAAAGAAAGACAGAAAGAAAATCCTAATGAAAGCATTGTAAAATAATTCCAGCTAATATCAAGGGCATATTCTATTTCAAATAAAATCCAGGTGCAAATTTATATGTCTTTTTTGCAACGAGGGTGTATCAGTCCTTAAAAGTTTTCTCTCTGGGGCAGAAGAAATGAGTTTCCACCTCTGCTTTGCTGTAGGAATAGATGAATCTGGTTTCAGGCTGTTTGCTTCAGATGTTGTCAGAACTAACTCTCCCCCTTAGCTTTAGTGGTTGTGAGCCAATGGCTTATAATTAATTCAATGAGCCATTTGAGTTTCACTGTGGCAGAGGAGGAAATATGAATAAACTCTTCCTCCTTTGAGATGTCCTCTTTTTCTGAAGCTGTAATATGGGGTTCTTTACTAAAGAAAGCTATACAGTACCAAGATTGTCTGTTTCTGCTAGTATAATGTTAAATTCATTTGCTGTTCTTTAGTTCAGCTCAGTTGGATGTCCTCCGGTTGTCTGTTACTACTTTCTCATTATTAAACATATTTATGTGTTACCTTTTCTCTTGAAGGATCCCAGGATGGTGCCCTACTTGTGAAAAGTATAGCAACTCTCTAGAATTTTAAAATGAGCAATTAAAAAGAAGTCCTTGTAGTTCTACAGTCTGGAAGGACAGACTGAGCATAAAGTGGTTCAGATAACAGTGTCAAATCTACAGCAATTTTTTTCAGAACTTTAATAATCAACTGCTTATAACAGAATAACATAGTTGGAACGGACCCTGGAGCTCTTCTAGTCCAGGGCTTTTCAACCTTTTCACCCATTGTACCACTTTTAGGATATGGCAATATCCAAAAACCACCAGTCACCTAGCAAGGTGTCAAAAGCTTGATGACCCAAAAAAAAAGTGATAAAGTACAGGTAGTCCTCGACTTACAACAGTTTGCTTAGTGACTGTTCGAAGTTACAATGGCACTGAAAAAAGTTCCCCCCAAGCCACAGCCAAGCAAGACACTTGCCTGCCCACCCGGCCACGCTCTTCCTCCTGTCCGAGATTTTCATTGTTGTGAGCATTTCTGTTGAGGATTGGCAGCAGGGTGTGTGTGTTTGGATTTTATTCCCCCCATCTGCTGGGTGGTTGCAGCAGGTTTTTGTCACTTCACATGACCCTGGGACACTGTGACTGTGATAAATATGAATCAGTTGCCAAGCATCTGAATGTAAATCACAAGACCCTGGAGATGCTGCAACATTCCAGCTGATCGGCGCTTCTTCTGGGCTCAGCAGAAGTGCCAGGATCAGTGCTGCTTTCCAGCTGATTGGTGCTTTAGGGCTCAGCAGAAGCACCAGGATCAGCGCCGAGCTCCAGCTGGAGCCTGGCGCTGATCCTGGCGCTTCTGCTGAGCCCTGAGAGCCCTGCAGCTCCAGCCATCTCTCGCTCAGGCTTGTGCAGTGCTGTCACCAGTTCAGCTCATTCCCCTCCCCCGCTACCACTTTTCTAGGAGGGTCACGTACCACCTGCAAGGTGCCAATGTACCACAGGTGGTACCTGTACCACTGGTTGAAAAGCCCTTTTCTAGTCCAACCCCCTGGTCAAACCCTATACCATTTTTTTAAAAAAAATGTCCAATCTTTATAAGGGGAATCTTTCTAAATTAGACTAGCCGGCAAGGAAATTTGACTGCAATTATCCTTTCTAAGTAATATTCAAGGAAAAATAGTTTTATTAAACATTTAATTACATAGTTACATCTCAATTTAAGTCCACACTTGGAATTCATTCTTAGTAAGCATTTTGCCTTTGCAGCAAATGGATTAAGCATCAGCCCCAAAAATCCCTCAAACAGATATGTGTGTCCTTTTGGTATTGTTGTCCTACCAATTATTAGGCTTAAGCCTGGCACATTTAATTTTCTCAGAAGGAATTATTTTGCTTGAAAAGCTTAGACAACTAAAACAGCAAGAGTAGAAATTGCTCTGTTAATTGAGATTCGTTTGGCAAAGAAAACATGGCATTGAGAGTTTCACTGCATTCTTCCCAGCTGTTTCTTTCTGTGATGTCAAGCCTTATGATCTGTCTGTCACCTTACACATTGCCAAGGTGAGCAGGAATAATAAACTATGAAAATCCAAACTACCACACGGTAGCTTTTTTGCACGTGTGACCTCACACTTTCAAGTGCTCAGCAAGAATAAGCTAAGGACTGCTTTCAAAGTCTTAATTCTATTTCAGAGTGTTTGATGTGAAGTCTTAGAGGACAATAAGGGTATTTTGTTTTGGTTTTTTTTTTAAAAAAGGGAATAGTCCACAAAACTGTGCTTGATAAACTGTTTGATTTCAGATTCATACAGGCTCTGCAGATGCTTTTTCAAAATCAGCGGGGGATTTGGGCTGCATATCAACAATGTAGATTTCAGCTCTGCAGCATTTCTAATTTTGTTTCCTGACTAAGTCTTCACTCTACCTACAGAGGCTGCTAAAGGAATTAATTATTCCTGTTTTAGGAAGGAACGAATGGGCTTACTTTTATCCAGGCTTTTATCCAGGCTTTTTTTACTTTTATCCAATAATTAAATAAATGGTCACCATGGCATCCTTATCCAGCATAGCCTCCGACACATTTCCATTCATTGATAGTTGTAAAAACTGCCAAGTTTCATAATACAGTTTCATACGTTTAGTCTGCAATATATAATTTCCCTATTATTAGTAAATATTATTGAACTCAAGGGGGTTTTCTTTTCCAAGTGGATACAAATAGGATTGCAATGTTCATCTTCCTTTGGAACCAACTGGGTGTTTAATTAATTAAGTACACAGAGGATATGTACTGTTTTTTTGTGTTTTTTTTTTAAAACACATAATTTAAAATTAAATCATTTATTCATTACCCTGTCTCAGAATAGAGATCCAATTTTTTGATATTGCAGAAAACATTTAGTTTACTTAAAATGTTTGCTGTTAAAGGAAAAAATGGTCTAATATATTCATTTTAGCAACATACAAGAAGCAACATAGCCTCAAAAAAAATAATAATCAAGTTTTTCTCTGGTACTGCTTTGAGATTCAATTCTTAGCCCCCAGAGATCAGTGCACTACAGCTGATTCATCTCCCAATTACAGCAACTAAAGCCTGCAGCTCCAACACTAACGAAACAAATGCATTTTTAAAAAGCTGCCTGCAAACTCTGTAATATGGCAACCTTCTGCCTACTACACGCAACACCTTCAACAGGAAACATTTATTGAGCTCAGACATTTTACATTTTAGAGGAAGGGAGGGGGACCTGCCACACTTCATCTAATGAGCTGCTCTGGGAAACTTGCAGGGGTGAGAAGCTTGTAATCAGAAAAAAAAAATCTACCAGTTTTTATAGCAATCAAAATTCATGAGCCATGTCTTCTATTGCAACTCAGCCAACGAGACTTCCTCTTGAGACTACAACATGGGGTCATAGATGTATTGTTATTAAAAAATATATATTGCCTTTAAATTCAGTGGCAGCTAGGTGAACATTCAAGGGCAATGT
The DNA here is from genome assembly GCF_001527695.2 of Protobothrops mucrosquamatus. Taxonomy (NCBI): domain Eukaryota; kingdom Metazoa; phylum Chordata; class Lepidosauria; order Squamata; family Viperidae; genus Protobothrops; species Protobothrops mucrosquamatus. The sequence goes on along the minus strand of NW_015387296.1, from coordinate 397,450 downwards.
GCTGAGACGTGGAGTTAGCTACATCCAGTGCTTAGCTAGCATCTTTTTTTTTTTTTTACTCATACAAATCTATTGACAGTTAGATTACTAGGAAAGAGGTTGTTTCCTACCATCCATTCTAATTCTATTTTTGAAACTTCTCTCTGCCATAACAGAGCTGAGGGAGCCTTAATAATGGCAAGGCCTGGTATTCTTCCTCCAACGTTGTCTTTGTTTGGATGTTTGTGGAAAATATGAGGTATCTAATTGCCAACATGAAATTACTACTCAATTTTAAATCCATGATTAGAAATCCCCAAATGCCAGGTTTTAATGTTATATAGCTGCATAATGTTATGGGTGGGGTAGGAAGACTTTTAAACCTCATTCAAATAGAGTTGACAGTTATCTATTTTTTAGAGCTCTGCATTTTCAGACACAGTGCACTTCTGTTCAAGCAATATATCAAAAATGCATATAAAACTCTCACTGGGGTTCAGAACATGATCAGAAAGGAGCATTTTAAGAACAAATGCACACCTTGTTGTAAAAATAAGATGCCAAAATACATATTGTAAGAAGCTAAAATGGTTATGTCTTTAGGTCTTTCAGATGTTGCACTACATTTGTAAACATGGAATGTAACTATAGAGGGTTTTTTTTTGTTGTTGTTGTTGTTGTTTTAAAAAAGGAAAAGGCTGGGAATAACCATGTTGCTTTCATTCCTTCAAGATAGTTGAGACTGTATTTCAGAAAGAAAGCAGAACATTAAATACACTGCCTCTCTGTCACTATCTCACATAGAGTCACTGTTAAGCAGTTTTTAACAGTTCATGATAAAGAAACTCTTGGTGATATTTATTAATGCTGGAAAAGAAGTGCTGGAATATTATTTATAGCTTCACAATATCTGATAGAAATTCTCAGATGTTGCAGTGCACAGAGACATATTATGTACATAAACACAGGGCAGATATTAATCTATTAAGATGAAACATATGCATATATATATATATATATATATATATATATATATATATATATATATATATATATATATATATATATTAGCCTAAACCTCCTCCATCTGCATCCTCCATATTCATTAGTATGCAACTATCAGTTGTCACAGCTGCCGTTTGTCTTTGCTGACAAGCAATTGTGAGCTTGTAGTTCAGCAAATATGGAGACTGCCACTTGGGGGAAACTACCCTAGAGAAATATTTTTTTTCTAGGAGTGCATCTTCTGTTGCATTTAATCTTTTTCTTCATTGTACCAAATTGTAAATCTCAAAACCAGTCTGAAATATTACTGTACATTACCATAGAAGGATCACTAAAGAACCAGCCTAATCTTTCAGGAGGGTTGCAGCCTCTTCCACAAGAAATTGAAGGGCACTCACCTGGACAGATAAGCTATTCACTAATTGTATGTTTGTCTTGCCTGGATATATGGATCTTCAGTTAATTAGACATTGATTAAGTGTTTCCATCAACTCAGATCTGATGAAAAGACATCATACTGATAACACTTTACTCTAAATCTTTGAATGATTTTACCCAGTTGATAATTGTAGTGGATAGCAGAGAGATGCAGTAGCATTTGGTAAAGACTTCGGGAGTCTGGGCAAAAGATATTGCCAAGGGAACGGTAAAATAAGAGATAGCATAGCCCACAAGTGGATTATGGAGGGAGAAGAGATCCCCCCAGTTTCTTGGGGTTGTACTGGAGACAGAATGGGTGGGAAAATTATATTTTCAGGCTTGTAAAAGTCTGTAAATGTAGCTTTACTTTACTGTACACAGGAGTGCAAAACTTCTTTTCCCTTCTCTTTATTTTTACATTTTTAAAAAATTCTTCAGTTGTAAGATAAGAACCTAAATTATCACTTTTTTCTTGCTATAAATTTTCTGTGGAGGTATAAATGAGCACTAGAATGAAAGAACAATAGTTCCCTTTTGGCTTTGGTTATGGTAACATCAGAGCAAGAATAATATCATGTGGTGGTGGTGGGGAAAGAAACTGCTTTAATGTCGAATGAAATATTGTGGGAAAGGGGTATAAAAGGCATCCATGTCTGCAAACATCTGGGAAAGAAAAAGAAAGATACAGAGACTAGTAAGAGCAAATACTGGTAGACCAGTTCACACATGAGCCAGTCAGCAAGGCTTGCCTTCCCTATGCAGATGAGAAGACAAGGAGTACATGATTGACCAATAAGGCCTTACAGGGATCCTAGTCCAGACTGAGCACTAACCCAGACCTGTTGCCAACCCACTACAGTTAAGACTGCAATTGGTTTAAGAATCACCAGGACCAGGATAGGAAATATTTAGCTACCTTAGACTGCAATGTGCAATTGCCTCAATGCCCAAACCAGCCTAAATCCTGACCTTAAAATGAATCTAGAAAAAAACATTATTTTCCAGAACAATTGAATCTGATTTCCCATTGTTCGCTTGAGCACCATGCCCAGGAATGGGAAGTTTGCCCATGCCTATCATTATTCAAATATTCTACATCCAATGATTTCCCCCCTCCCATCTTTATAAGAAGAGCGGTGTCATTATTGTAGGAGAAGGAGCGGCAGAACCTGGGGGCAGAGTTAAAAGAGGAATCAGCTTAGAATCTCTATGTAGCTACAAATGAACTAAGTCCAACCTCCCTTGAATTCTATTGACCCTTATCTAATGCTATGCAGATGCTCACTGAACAATTGAGAAGCTTCCTGTGCATAGACATGATTAACAACAAATTGGTTTAATTGGACCTTTACATGTGGACCTGATCATTCATGCCTGACATTATGGTATCTTTTAATGTGGGTTCTCACACAATGAATTAAATGTATGGACCCAACAACTTGGTAAAAGCTGTAAAGGACAACAAATAGAATTAGGCTGGATTCTACTAAACTCCATATTCATCTTGTCAAACCTTAAAATGGGAAGACAGCCAAACAGATCTGATCAGAAAGTGCCCTGGACATTGCATCATATGTTACGGTGACCTATCAGGAATTCTGTATGTATGTATTACTTCTGAAAAGTAATGAAAATATATTATTGAATTGATCTCACTTTAAGATCAATTCAATAAAATATTATTGTTATTAGTTTTTTATATTATGGACACTCCAGAGAATATTTTTTTTAAAAAAAGGTTGATCGGTAAGCTTATTATACTGGAGGTATGAAATGAATGAGTGGTCAAGTGCTTAGAGAAGTGAAGATCAGCAAATCTCAAACCCATCTTATAGAATATATAATGACATTCTTTTGTAGCTCTAGTGGATTTACGTAGTCTGTAGGCATAATTACTTAGCTAGCAGTCTAGGAGCTATTATGACTGATAAAATTACTGTTTCAGAACCTCTTCAGAAGCAACCTCATGCCATCCATTCTGGAGACTATTGGAGCATGGATCCATAAACCCCCAATAATGATCCAGCTAATAAAGTAGCTTAATATGTCTAAAGGTTCTTTGTAGTTACAGAAGAGTATATGCCATGCAAAGAGGGAATGCACTCATCCAGGTTAATAAATCACACATTATTAATAAGTTCATCCTTGACTGACTCTCAGTTTATTAGTCCTCCTCTGGTGTGTTACTCTGCATAGTTGCCAATTTAATATTTCTCTGTCTTGCTTGAATTAAATAAAAGGAATAATACCACTGAATGTCATCTTTATACTGATGCCCCTTCAGTCTTTCAAACTGAATAACGTTACTCAATGTTTTTGTGTCATTGAGCAAAAAAGCACAGAGGACAAAACAGAATCCTATGAAAACCAAGAGTAAAAATGCTCAGGAGATGAGCAATGGCTCCCTGTCCCAGTTGCTGGAACTCATCCTTCAGTAGAGGTTTCCCTGTCCCAAGGCCAGAGATAGCAAAGGGTCCTACCCCCTTAGTTACCACTTGGCAATTTAAAGATGTCAAAAGCGTGATTGTGAAATAAAAGTCTTCTCAGCTGTTGATCTCAGTGTATTTAATCAAGACATAATAGCTCCAAGGGTGCTGTTTTCTCAGTTTCTGACATGTTATTATCACAGACAAATTAGTGTCTGAAAGGAAAGGCATGCCAGATTCATAATTCTCTCCCAACTCACCTAAGCCCTCCAATTACCAACCGTCTATTTTTGGATCTCTGATGGAGAGATTGCCCTCCTTTGGCCTACTTAAAGAATTCCTGCTGGCAAGAGGAGTGGAAAAAAGGAACAGATTCCCTACCCCCACCCCTCCCCCAGGCACAGCTCTCTCTAAACTGCATTTTTACAGAGGCCTCCGTTTCTAACCGCAAAACTCATCTTGAGCGCTGCCGGCCAGGACTGTGGCTAACAGGAGGAACAAGTGGGTGAAAGCATTCCCTTGCTTATTCTGAAGATTTATACCCCACCTGCTATCTGCAGATCTCAGCTACTATCCATCAAATACAGAAAATTAAAGAATGAAGTCATTTCTAAGAAGGCCAGCCCTTGGCTCAATCTCACAGTCCAATAAAAATTGCTCTGGAGGCAGGTAGAGTTGAAAAACAGAATATGAAAGAGAGATGGTGGAGAGAGAACTGAATACTCAGTCTGGAATAAATGAATGAAAGAATGACCAGCCTTCGGAAGCAGGACAACTATTTTGATAATGAAGAATATACAAAAAGAAGTGCGGCTTGTATTGCTGCTACCAAACCATTTGTTAGATCAGTGTTTCTCAACCCTGACAACTTGACGATATATGGACTTCAACTCCCAGAATTCCCCAGCCAGCATGCTAGCTGGGGAATTCTGGGAATTGAAGTCCATATATCTTCAAGTTGCCAGAGTTGAAAAACACTGCTTTAAATGGTCTTGGAGTAGATGACCAAAGTTAGATGATAAACATGAATGCGTCTCTCTTTATATATTTGAAGCTAATCTGGGAAAACACCCTAATAACTTGTGCAACCCAGAATCTTTTCCAGGAACATACTGCAGCCCACAGGATCTGCTCTAGGTACTCTGGAAGCAGCCGTGTCATGTAAGAGATCCATTTAAAGGAGGAACTTTTAACAAGGAGGATCTGAAAGGCTTCCTTTTGCTGCACACGTGAAGTGAGCTGATCCACTGGAAGAGTTCCTATCGAGAAACCTTCAGCCAGAAAATATTGTGTGGTGCAGCTCTAGCACAATGTTAGAGTGTCAGAAGCAGTTCAGTCCGGGCTGTAATCCAAGCAAGCATAAGTGCCAGTGGTCTCAGAGACTGGTTCATCTCACCCTCTGAATGCTGGCTTAGAGCAAGTCCTTATCCTCTTCTGACCCAAGATCAGAGAGAGTTGGAGTAGTGGAGAGTACAGAGTCAGAAATGGGGTGGCACACAGAAACGAAAGGAGTGACATCTTTGGCATCTTTCAAAAACCTTTTCTTAGCAGAAAACAAAACAAAACAATCTTCACACTGGTCTAATGAGTGTTGGCAACTTACTGGACGAGAGAGTCTTCTATTATGTGACCACACCCTCATATATAGATAGCTTGTCATACTTGGAAAAACAAAACAAAAAAACATAGCTTTTTAATCCTGACAATATGGGCAACCCGTAGAACGTTTTCTCTGTGTGATGGCAGAGTGGCTGGGTGGGTTATAGGATGTGCAAGAAGAAGCTTGCTTACTTTGTTTGCACGCTCAAATCAACACATTGTTTGGAAGCTTTGGAGCAGATTCTTCTTCTTCTTCTTCTTCTTCTTCTTCTTCTTCTTCTTCTTCTTCTTCTTCTTCTTCTTCTTCTTCTTCTTCTTCTTCTTCTTCTTCTTCTTCTTCTTCTTCTCTCTCTCTCTCTCTCTCTCTCTCTCTCTCTCTCTCTCTCTGTGTGTGTGTGTGTGTCTTTCTCTCTTACACACACACACACACACACACACACACACACACCATGCAAGACAATAGTGTTGAATAGAACAGTGATGATCTGACTGCCAAGCACAGAAAAAAGCTCACCAAAAAATAACAGTAGAAAAGGGAATAAAAGCCACCCTTGGGGCTCTAACTAAAAGCCTGCTTGGGCTATAGTCTGTGAATAAAAAATAAACCAATACAACAACAACAAAAAAATCTCATAAGTCTACTGAGCTGCTTCTGGCACACTCCTGAACTGAATTCTGGGAGGAAAGATATATGTTCAGGCTCTTTTTATTTCCTGCTCAGTTCTAAAAACAAGACGGCTAATCCTCGGGAGGCTGCCTTGGCAGTCTTCCTTGATACAATAGCTCATCATTCACAGGTGCAAAAGCAAAAGTGCTCAGAAAAATAAGTGTTGTGCGGTGTCCCAGATCTGTCTAATTAGAAGATTGAATTTAGATACCAACAGCAGAGCAATCCTCCCTGTGCCTTCAACAAACAAACAAATAAATAAATAACAACCTTGGAGGCCTGAGCAAAGCCCATTGCTTCCCAAGTTAGTCCAGGCAACAATCTCAGAAGTTGAAATATTTTGTTCTGAATAACAGAAGCACTGCGATCTCAGAAGAAGGAAAAGGTAGTCTCCTTCAGATGAACTGACTTCCTGGTATCACCTTGTTTGGGGCAGCCACAGGGAAATGGTTTGCAGATACCTCCTTCTAGAACTTTTTGTCAGTTTTTCAGGCTAGCCTACAGGTCTAATATTTTCCAGCATGTCCCTGCTTAGTTGATCAAGAACCACCAAAGCCAGCTAGGTAAAAAAGTTTAAGTCTGAATTCATTCTGAATATGATCAAAATTGTTTCTTCTCCTTCTCCTTCTCCTTCTCCTTCTCCTTCTCCTTCTCCTCCTCCTCCTCCTTCTCCTTCTCCTCCTCCTCCTCCTCCTCCTCCTCCTCCTTCTTCTTCTTCTTCTTCTTCTTCTTCTTCTTCTTCTTCTTCTTCTTCTTCTTCTTCTTCTTCTTCTTCTTCTTCTTCTTCTTCTTCTTCTTCTCCTCCTCCTCCTCCTCCTCCTCCTTCCTGCTTCTTCTCCTCCTCCTCCTCCTCCTTCTTCCTCTGCTTCTTCTTCTTCTTCTGCTGCTGCTGCTGCTTCTGTGTTTTCTGCTTCTTCTCCCTCCTTCCTCCTTCCTCCTTTCTTCCTTCCCCTCCCCAGCTCCTCCTACTTCTTGATCTTCAAATTCAGAGCAACTTGGATAACTGTTCAAACAGAAAAAGCTTTCCAACAGAGGAGTGCTCTCTGTAAAGCAGGGGAATTGGCCAACTACAAGTATGCAACATGCCCTCCAAGCTCATTATTCCTGTGGCCTTTGTCCAGGAAAGTGGTCAACGTGATCTCATTTATTTTCGTTGGGCAACTCTATTGCATTCTCTTTTTCTTAGAGAAAATAACTCTCAAAACTATACATAGGGAGCACCCATATTACAGATGACATGAGCTTATGAGCTGCAAATACATCTTTTGATGTCTCGTGATTTGGCCGAAAATTTTTATGAAGTTGTGCAAAAATGTTATATTAATGTTTGACCTTTGAGGATTCACTTTATATTGCAGTTGCCAACAGCTGACAATGCATCTCTGATTCAGCCCTTATATCAAGATAATGAAAGGCCCCATTGAGTTTTGATGGGCATTTTTCATCAAGATACTTCAAAGATTCCAGTTCTGACATGAGAATGGGAAGCAAAGCAATAAAGCAAGTTTCCAAACCCCACTTTTGAAAGAAAAGGCAAATGCCCAACTGATTAAACCAGTCTTCTGAATCAGAATAGCTTTACATTGTTTCTTTAATATTTTGTCTTTGCAGATCATTTCAAAAAAATCACCTCCAGCCCCACATAGGAATCAATCAATTTTAATGAAGTATATGTAATTCAGGTTATTTCTCATGCACTTGCCTGAAATAGAGTATTGGGAAGGTTAGATGTGACAAAAAAATATTGTTTTTCTCTTTGCTTCTTTCAAATGGAAGGTAACCAGCAATAGGAGCTCATATTTGTACTCAGTTACATTACAGGCAGTCCTTGACTTACAACCATTTGTTTAATGTCCATTAAAAGTTACAGTAAGTCACTGAAAAAAGTGACTTATGACTGTTTTTCACACTTATGACCATTGCAGCATCCCCATGGTCACCTAATTAAAATTCAGATGCTTGGCAACTGGCATGTATTTATGACAGTTGCAGTGTCCAGTGTCACCTTTTGCAACTGTCTGACGAGCAAAGTCAATGGGAAAGCCAGATTCACTTAACAGTCGTGTTACTAACTTAACAACTGCAGTGATTCACTTAATAAAAGCCAAACAGGTCGTAAAATGGAATAAGTCAAGTCACTGTTTATAACAGTCAAAGACCATAGGAAGTTAAAAAAAACTTGAGGAATATCCAGTTGAAACTTCTAGAATACAATAATAAATAACAAATAAAATCTTGACTTGACTTGAGCAAAACTCACTTAACTGTCTTGCTTAGCAACAGAAATGTGGTCATAAGTGGAGGACTACCTGTAATCATGGAAGAAACCCAGATTGGGTGTAAGGACCTGCCTCAATCCCTCTTCCCAAGAAAGTAGAACTCCTGGAATGGCTTCATTCCAAAAGGAACTTTTATTTGGAGAAGCTGACAGCAGGCATAAAAGGCAGGATCTGAGAGTTTCCCATGCAAATCAATAGGTTAAAAGAGTAACTAGAAAACCCCACCCCAATAGTCAATCCAGTCAGTTCAAATGAGCCAATCCCCAGGTATAAATCCACTGTGGGAATGGGATTGATAAGATGCTGTCCCCAAGGCTGTTAGGTTGTTACGTCTTCGCACCTCTTCTTCCGTGGCCAGAGATAAGGCAGATGGCCGGGAGCACATTCCATTCTCACCCCAGGCTGGCATCAAGGGATCAAAGAGCAAGCAGACAGAGGAAACTGAGAGGATACATTGTAGCACCCATAAGAGCAAGCAGATAAATCAGAGAGGGTACATTGTAGCGCCCATAGCTTCCCCCCCCCCCAGGAGTATGGCAGAACCCGCAGGAATAAAGAAGAAATCACACACACCCCAACAGCTGGGTTCTGACATTGGGAGATGTATTTCTATGGATCAGGTTGAACTTCTCAGTTTTTACTAGGTATACATTTGCATTTTAATACCAATATATTTCCTTTAGCTCATCATTACAAAAGTTTCTAACAATGATATAATCAAATACATAAAAATAACATATAAAATACATGATACATAATTAAGGATTGATTTACGTCAATGCATTTAGATAAACAGCTAACATATTCATCCAATTGCAAAGTAAAATTAAACCTACATATAATCATGATAATTGTGAAAATTAGAGTAATTAGCCATCTTCTCTGCAATGGTGGTAATGATGCACTCATGTAGAGTTTTTTTTTATGTGAACATGTTTGAGCTACTGACTGTATAAAGCAACTTGTACTCATTAACAATGATTCAAGAGCACTACTGTACTTAGTGAAGTATTCTTTGCCTCTGTTCAAAACTGCTCTTAGAAGATTACAAGAGATTTTAGCATAAATGATTTTGTTTTAAAAGGATGATAAATTAAAGTAAACAAGCCATTTCTTTCTCTAGAGATTTCCCTAGTTAAAACATCAGCATAAATAAATAGGTAATAGGTGAAAGGGAGTGCTCTTTCTAAAAGTTTACATTAACAGGAGGATGTATAAAAGATATCCAGATGCTAAGCAGTTTTATGATCACACAGTGCTGATTAAGGAGGAAGCTAGTGTGTAGTTCCCTGGGTGGCTGACAAAGTGAATTATAAATGGGAAAGAAGGGGAGACAGATACTAAGTTTTTCTTTAAAAACAACCAAGTAGTAACATTCAGTTTTGAAAGATCTCATTTCAGATAGCGCATTACAAATTTCCTAGCCCCTTTGGAAATTGGTGTTTTGGCTAAGTGGGAACTGAAGTATAAAAATTAGTTCTGTGTTCTGGATCCAAAATGTCATTATTATAATGAATCTGAGATATTACTCCCTGTAGCATTTTAGATATTTCCTGTTTTCTTTGAGCTGGAGACTAAGATGCATTCATGGAGATTTTTAAGAAGAGATTGGACAACCATTTGTCTGAAATGGTATAGTTTCCTGCTTGAGCAGGGGGTTGGACTAGAAGACCTCCAATGTCCCTTCCAACTGTGTGATTCTCTTATAGTAACTAATCTTCAGCAACTATTAGGCCAATTTTCTTTCCAGTCTTTAAACCATATGATTATAAGATCCAATTTCATTTTTAGTAGTAGGCATATAAGCATATTTAGGACTAATTCACTTAAGATGACTCTTGGTTCTCTTTCATGATCTCAGCAGTTATAATATTTAGGGAATCTAAATAGTTTTCAGGGATTATAGTAAGCCTTTTCTCCAATGTAATCTTCACTTGAGTCTGAAGATACCATCAATGTTGTCCCTGTTCTGTCCATTGTGACCTGCCATTAGCAGAAATTTAGTAGAGCTGCTTCAGGGCAGGATCCACTGGTATTGCCTGATATTTTGCTGCAATTCTTTGGGCCATATCTGGCCCATTAAGTATGATTTATTTAAATGCATTTCCTATTAATAGAGAATAGAACAAAAGCCATTGGCTGCTTTTGTTTCAGATAATGCCAGTCTGGTCTGCGTGTAAATATTTGTTGAGAATTAGAAATTAGCTTTCATGTGCACACTCAGTGTTGCAGAGTCTATTATTTTTGGACTTGCAAGATTCTGTTAATATAACTTTTTAATAAAGGTAAAATTAGTACTCGTTGTTGCACTGGGATTACCTTGAAAAGCTAACAATAATCGTGCAATTTGAAAATACTTACTTTTACTCATCTGAAAACTAGGAAGATGCTTTCTCCTCTCCTCCTCTTTTGGACTCAAATTTTGTTTATCAGACTTGTCTAGGCCAGAATAGGAGAACTCGCCACTCGCTGTGGCCAACTCACCACGGCCATCTCATCACGGCCATCTAGTCATGCCAACTCGCTTTGGAACAATTCCAAGTGGGATAACTCAACATGGTAAATGCTATCTGCCACTATTTCTTTGACATTATTTCCATTAACAAAAATGGCAATAATGTCAAAGCAACAGTGGAGGATAACATTTATTGAGTTGATTTATCCCATGTGGAATTGTCCATGGCAAGTTGTCCCACAGTGAATTGGCTGTGGCAAAATGGCTATGGCAGGTTGGCTGAATGAAATAGCCACAGCAAGATGACTGTGGCAAGTTGGCCCACAGCAAGGTGGCTATGGTGAGCTGGCCATGAAGGGGTGGCTGTGGTGAGTTGTCCTAGACCAGGGGTAGGCAACTTTGGCTCTTTTATGACTCGTGGACTTCAATTCCCAGAATTCCTGGGCCAGCTGGGAATTGAAGTCCACGAGTCATAAAAGAGCCAAGGTTGCCTACCCCTGTCCTAGACCCTGTCTAGGCTGTGACTCTTCCTCCTGGTTCCCAAGATCATTCCTATTTACCATTACACGCTATTTGAGATACCTTTGTTCAGCTTTGGATTCTGAGTGTTGTCAAACTTTTCCTCCTATAATAAATTGAGAATAAGTTCCAGAAAATGTTCAATTCTACAGTCAAGTGCCAGGATAAAAAAATCATTTTTCTTTTTTGCTGTTATTTGAGATGAGTGGCTGATGAAGAAAATTGTGTTCTGTTTCTTTTCTGTGCATTATATGTATCTGAAGATAATGCAGAAGGAAACTTACTGTTTTCTTAAATCCTGAAGACCATACTAAAGCTGATGACATCTTTGAAATTGTGTTGGAATTACCTGAGACATGAGCTTGAGCAGAAGAAATTGGCTGAAGTGTATATCTTGAGTTATGATGGATAGCAAACCCTTTATAGGATTTCATATGTCAGTCTGAACATTTTCTCTTTTGGACACACACTCATCTTTGTTTACTGTTATTGTTCTTCTTACAGTGTTTAATGTTACATGGTTCCCAGAGACAGAGTTGGGCAGCCTTCTAAATCTGACAAATAAACAAATGATGATGCCAGACTCAAAAGGAAGACTATTGACAAACTATCCAAATATTTCATTCATTCTGAGAGTCATTCACTGTCAAGCACTAGCTTCCAAAAGCTTTGCCAAACAATTCATGGGAAGAATCCAGTCTTGCCATCAAGATACTTAATGACATAAAAATAGTAGGATAATATATATATACCTAATGTTGTACAATCTTGAGCACCAATCACAAACTTCTTTTGTTTGAATTTTGATGGTGTGCTTGGTTGGATTTAGGAACTGGAGGAAGAAGTCTCCATGTTTTTAGAATGTCACTTTAAAGACCAATGGCCTGAAGCTTAAAAAAAATGACAGCTTTCAGCTAACATGACATATCTGACATTTATGTCTAAAGTTATGAACTTTCTGAATATGAAGCTTCAAAGGAAACATCATTGCTCGTTATGTTATAATTCAAGTACTTATAGACAAACTTCTGCTCTTGATACAATGAATTAATGCTAAACAAATTCTTACCATTTTTTCAACTTGATGGCAAAAATAGATTCTTGAAAATGATTTCAAGGGGGAAATATCATATTTTATCTAATCTATCTGCAGAATAAACTAAGGTCATATTTCTCAACCCTTATAGATAAAAATCCATCTGGAATCTTATGAGGAATTATTTTACTGCCAATGTTCAGCCTTTACTTGAGGATTTTCAAGAAAAAAAATCTGGAATTTAACTTTTATTCATATGCTGAAATTAACATATCACTTTGGAGATACCTGTTTACTTCCAAACCAGTAAGCAGGTTCCATGTCATTATACCATTTTTATCAATGTACCTTTTTAAAACTGAACTTTAAACTATAAAACCAAGCAACATGTCAAGCTTGCCATTGAGTGTAATACTCTATGTCCACCAATTAAGTAAGCAGCCTGGATGTCCCTATTTATACCAATTAAAAGAAGTAATAAAAAAAATACAGGTCATTTTTTTCTAAATTTACATTTGTTTTTAATGGCAGTATTACATTCATTTTGAAATTTCAAATAGGCAAGTTTAACTAGGATGGACTGAGATTTTTATATTGTCAAAAGAAGTGATAAATTCTGAAAAAGCTGCAAAACATTCAACAGAATTGGTAAGTTGGTACTTTGAGATGATGCCAAAATCACTATATTCTTTGAGGTAACAAAAATATTTGTGGCTTTAGTGTTTCTTGCCCCATTCTACCACTGACTCCAAAGTCAAATGGCAACAGCAACAAGGACAAACTCCAGTAGAGAGAGATTGATAAATGATAGATAGATGATAGATAGATGATAGATAGATAGATAGATAGATAGATAGATAGATAGATAGATAGATAGATAGATGATAGACAGATGATAGATGGACAGACAGACAGAGACAGAGAGATAGATGATAGATATTGGTAGACATGAAAACAAAAACAGAATATTCAGAAAATGACAGTCATATTAATTTTTTTAATATTTTAAAAGAAAGATAAAAACTAATACAAACGAATATAAAATAAGAAGAAAAGAAAAAGAAAGAAATTATAAAGAAAACTAAAAGTACAAAAAGGAAACAGAAAGAAAAGTAGGAAAGAAAGAAAAGAGGTACAAAGAAGTGGCTTCAGAACTTATTTACAGGAGTTGTAACTACAGTTATAAACTTTAGTTCACAGAGAATTTGGGCTTTAGCCCAGTCTGGTGCACTACCTTACTGATATTTCTAGTTGACTGAGGTTGAGGTTGATTGTCAAGACTGGATTAATATGAAAAACTCAGAGGAATTCACAAAGACCTAGATCAGGGGTGTCAAACTGCCGGCCTGCAGGCCGGACGCGTCACGAGGAAACCGCGCCTACCCCATTGCCGGCAATGGGGAAAAAGTTCCGATACGTCGTGCGATGTCACATCACATCGCGAGTTTGACATGTCTGGTCTAGATAGTCTGTTATCTAGTGGGCAACCCTGCCCCCACAACTGAAAAGATGCTAAAGGGACATGTCCAAACAACATCTCAGCAGCTAGTAGAAAATTATATCTAGGAAGATTTATTATTTTGGCTGGGAGAAGGAAAATGGGAAAAAACCAGTATTAAAAAGGATCATAAAAATCATCTGGAGGGAAGACATGAGGTTATAACTTGGAAAAAATGTTTTTATTTTTTTTCCAGTCTTCAAAACTCCTAAAGTTTGAATGTCCTCAAATCCCTTCAAAGTTTTGTAGTTTATTAGTTTAGAAGATAAAGCAGAGCTGTAATTTATACCACCTTGTTTCAGGATTTTATCTTTCTTTCTCTCTCCCCCAGAAACAGCTCCTCTGGAAGTCTGGCATGCTTATAGCATAAAGGATTATGGCTTTCTGTAAACTATTTCCACTTCAACACTAACTCTTTAACAATACATCTGTGGCTTATTCCTCATTTATATCTCAACGATTACCTAGGCCCTTTAGCTAACAGAGAAGGCTCTACTGAACCATTCATTACATTTAATGTAGAAATCAAAGCCCTGGCTTAGTTAATTTACTATAAGGAGGTGACATTTTTCTTATATTTACAGACCTAAAACTGGCAGACACAGTTACAAGTTGGATTGAATATCATTGCAATAATGTGGATTGGCTTGCATTAATGATTCCATACTAGGCAACAAAGGCCAACATACTATGTGCCCTAATTGTATTCATTTGCTATGGATAAATACAATTTTCTAAACACCAATGACAAATAATCCTAGAACAGGGGTGGAAATTTAATTTTCCACAAGTGGTCAGATGAGAAACTGGGACTGTTGTGGAGGGCTGAACCAATAGGATTTCAACCTTTGCTGTTCCAATATCTAGCGCTAGAGCTAGCCCCAAGGTATGTTGGCTTGAAGAAGTAGTAGAAGATTGTGTTGAGGCTGAGAAAGAAATAGCAGAACATCTAAACACAAAAAATAGCCACTTACGAAATAATGAACCAATAATGTGTTTGAGAAGACATTCCCAAAAAGAAATGATTTAAAGGGAGGTCTTCTTAATGAACTTGGCTATTAAAGGAGGGCTGGAGGGCTCCTATCTTAATGCTCAAGTTTCAACACCTGAACCTCTAAAGTCATTCAAAAAGCTTTGGATGGATCTTGCTTCCTTGTTCATGCAGTGAAGTTAAAGGATGCTAACTGCCTTTCAGATCTTTATTCTGCTTTGGCAATGAAGCAGACTAGTTATCTCCATTCTGGCAGCTCTGGGAGAGGGAGGGTATAAAATGCCTTCTTTGATGCCATGGGGTTTGTTTTGTGTGTGTCAAAGTACTGGCCCCAACGGAACCATTCTCTGCCACTTCTCTTCTTCCTGCCATATCTCTTTCCTGCTGTTCCTTCCACCCAAGTGGAGGATGGATTCTTTCCTTCTTTCTCCCTGCTTTTCTTGGCTTGGAGAGTAGAAGAATTTGGGAAGAGAATGAGATAAAGCAATTGTCTGATGCGCCACTTCCCTGCAGACTTTCCCATGGGGACAAGAGGTCATATTCAAAGGGCCTCAGATAGTCTACTAGGAGGTCAAACTCACCCTTAAGCTTCTCTCAGAACAATTTGCTGCAGACTGGCCACTCAGCATGATTTTCACTGGTAGAAATAGAAAAACGCTGTTGCAGCAGCAGAAGAAATGTCAGCGGAGGCTTTGTGTCCAAGGGCATATGAAAACAGTCAGGGATCTCTGCCATAAACGTACTGTATTTCAGAAATAAAAAATGACATGTTTGAAGAACAATTATTGGACCAATTGTTAGAGATTGGGTAGCCTTACTCTAAAAGAGGAAATGGCAAAATCTAGTATGTAGTAAATAAAAAAGTTCCATTGGCCAGTTTCATTTCAGCTGGTGACTTTCTTCAGTGGCATTTCAACTTTTAATAGGAGATGTACAATCACAAAGAAAGTTAAAGCAATCCAGATTTTACAAAGGTCATACTAATTATGGCCAACTTACTTTAGGGATACTGAAGTAGGCTCTAGTCCACAATAGCTTACAACCTGTATGTTTTTAAGACTCTGCAAGATTCTCAGTTGATCTTGTTAACTGAGAATTTAAAGGCTAATTAACAATATTTGGAAAACCTCTTGCCTACTTTATGTTTTTCTCCCTTTATAGCAATTTAACTGAATGTCTCTACAAGGTAAAATCAGGAGGAGGAGAAAAAAAAGCATTTTAAAGTTGGTAAATAAAAAATAAATAAATGAAAAGCTAACTGAATATGAGGTTTTCTGCAGCATATCTAGTTCTCTCCAGGATATTCTGAAAAGCAATTTGTGACAGTTGTGTCCAGCTGTTCAAAGCCAGAGGGTCTGTCTAGAACAGCTCTTGCTGGGAAAATATTTGAAAGCTAAAAGGAAGGAATGGAACTAAGGGTTATCCTCCCTGAAAATATAATTCCAGCATTGCTTGGGCCCTAAACACTTCAAATGTGTGGGAAGATAGAATCCAGACTTAGAAAAAAATCAATAAATTATTATTTGATTCCTCTTGCACTTAAGTTATTTCATCCACAGGAAAACTGAAACTATGTTACACTGAACTTCTGGCAGTAAACCTTTGGCAAACTGGTGTGATGGTTCAGAGGGTTCAGCTCTTCAAGAAACAATGCAGGGTTTTTTTTGGATTTTTATAGGGAAAGAGGAAAAAAAATTGTTTATTTGGTGTTAAAATTTCACTGATGCACAGAAAGAACCAGAAAGTTAGAGATACATTAAGACCAAGCAGGGCTTTTCTCATCCTGTCCTTTTGATCTGGTCCAACTAGCTCTGTTTTGTTTCCTGTGTGTTCTTTTTCCCAAAGAGTTAGTGCCAGGATCTTCATGTCAAATGGCAGAGGGTGAAGGATATTGTCAAAGATGGAAAAGACATACCCAAGTCTTGTAAATGAGGTGTAAGTTGGTTATCCATGCAGGGTCTTCAATGGACAAGGAGGTGGGGTATCAGAAGAGAGAGAAAAGAGGTGCTATGATTCCAAATTGTGTGTTTTAAGCTGAATGGGGAAAAAAAGCAAGCCTTTCTCAGAGGCACATAAAAAGCACTTATAGCCATGCTGATTCATCAGGAGATTATCATGGATCAAAAAAAGGCAAGCTATCTTTATCCAGATTAACTATAGTGGTGTAAATGGTGTTCAGAGACAGACAGCAACCCTGAACCTTGAATGATAAAAATAGATTTGCAAGTACTTGAAGCTGCAAAATTGGTTCCTTAGGGGGGAACACAATTTTATTTAGAACAGATGGAACGGCTCATCCAGATTTGCAAACCATCCATTAGCAGCACCTTTATCTTGTCTGGAATGAGAATATGCTGATGGTGCACAGTTTTCTCTCTATTTCATCAGATTCACTTAGCATCTGGTTGTGGTATCAATGATTTGAGGGCATATTAGGGAATGGCATGCTGTCTGAAGTGAAGAGAGTGTTGATTGCATAAAAAGATGCCACAACCAGTCTGTCATTCCTCCTGATTTTGCAGCAAGATATAAATGCCAAAGCCTCCAATTAACATAGACTTCACTCTGTATCCTATTATTACAATGCAACTTAGGTTCCTTGTCCATTGCTTGCATTTATTACTTGCTGCAAAATGAAAACTTTCTACGCATTAACAGCCCACAGACCCAGTCAAGTGTATGCCTGTCATTTCAGCAGAATTCTCAATGGGAGACCTACATCCTCTTCTCGTTTTTAATCTGCTGCCCACTGACTGCAAGCCGAAGAGTCACCAAGCAGAAGGTGGGAGGCAGAAAAGCACCGTGATCCCATTTGATGTGCCTCCCCCCCCTCTATGACTGGGTAATCAAAACCACTGTCATCACAGCAGAAACATTTAGTCAGGTTGGGCTAGCTCAATACCAGACCTGAGATCACTGATCTCTAGATAGGCAGAGATTTCAACCTACAACTGAGCAGCTCACCAGATGGGGCAGCTGCATGCAAACATAAAGCATCCAATTTCAAGCCTCAATAGCTCCTGGCAGGGTTGGGGCATCTGAGTTCCATGGTTTTCATAGAAACTTGCTCAATTGATTACTATAGCAAGAGGGTAAAATCAAGAGAAAATGAAGTTTACTTGCACCGATACATTTCCAAGTACTAGAGAACCGGATGACTACTCCATTAATATGTGGAGGCTGATGAAGTACATTAAAAAAAGAAGAAGCGATATGATAGAATGAGAAAAGATTTTGAAATTAATTTGGATGAATGTGATTTTAAGCATTAGTGATTATAACTAATTAATATTTTATTAATCATGGTTATTTAGTAAGATGAACAATATTTATTTACTATCTTTTATTCTTATGATTATTGTTAACTCAGTTTATTATAATTGCTTAGTATTATATAAGTGATGTTTATTTGATTTTGGTACCCGGACGGTAACTTGCTTGTTAAGCGTGGATTTTTTGCTGGGGGTAACCCCATCACTGTACCCATTCCCAATTTCCTTACGTTTACCCTTTCCTATCCTTATAAAACCCAATAAAATATTTATTAAAAAAAGAAGAAGAAGCCTTTAGTATTTATCCTCTTCTTCAAAGTAATTTCTGATGTCCTATCCTATATAGCTGTCCGATGGAAATAAAGTTCCCTGCTTTTTCTTGGCATATTAGTATACCTTTTGATGGATCCTGCTGCCAGATCAAATTTTGCCTGATATTTAGCCTAAAACTTCTGTCTTATCTTTCTAATATGTTAATTGGCTGTTACCACTTTAATTAGCCTAAAGCCTCCTTAACAGCTTAATAAAAAAAGATATGTAGCTTTTTATTACTATGTTTAGCCTGTTCGTAAAGATTTAGCTCACTGTCCATGACTGGTCTTCTTTAGCTCGGCATATTATTTTTCAGTTCTGTCAGGATCATAACTGTGAGAACCAGTAGCAGAAACTCATGTGTGGTGTTCCTGTAATTGATTGTTTGCTTCATTCTGTCTTCAAGGAGCCTTTCTTCGTCTTTTGCCTTCTGACTAGCAGATCCCTTTATCCTCAAGAAATGATTGACAGGAATCGCTTCCCTATAACAAAATCACACACTGCTATGTCCCAGTACAGGAGAATATCAGAATGCTGTGGGGAAATCTGATCACACAGATCCTTTAATAATTGACTGAACTTTTTAACTGGCTAGGCTAGGCCTGATCATAACTAGACTGATCCAGTTTTTGCATAAGAGCGATGCAAAAAGGAAATGTGTGTGCAAATATATATAGAGAAAAGCAGAATTATACATGAAGAAAACTATGCATGGCATGACTGAAATGGAAAATAGGAGGCCCATCTTTGAATATGAGCTTTGGATGTGAAGAAGAACTCAAACTCTTTTTTTGAATGCTCTACTACTGTATGGTTTGTGCAGATACTTGTTTATACACACATCTAAATTGTGCACCTGCACAGACACTAGGTATCTTTCCTCTTCTCAGTGAAAAGAGCAAATCAGAACACATCTGTTGGCTTAACACTCACAGCAGAGAAGAAAAAGTTGGAAGCCTAACTGCTTTTCAGGCTATTTTTGTTTTGTTCCCTTTGGTGGTTAAGAAAAAGAGGATAGCATGGTCAATAATCAGGTAATTCATTAACAATGGCTAGCCCTGCTTTAAGATAAGACTGTGAGGTCATGTTATTGTGGAAAAACAATAACCAATTTACCATCTGAGATATCAGGAAAGAGCTAGCCTTCCCCTTTAAGGAACACAAATGACACTGCTGAAAAATTAGATTTGCCACTGATATATATATATATATGATATATTTAATATATATGTTTAAAAACACATTTTACTGTTATTGCTGGATTTTTCATCCAGTCATTGGTTTATGGATGCAAAGGTCTTCAGCGAATGTTCAAACCCACACAGAATTATCGCATGTTCTGTCTTGGATAAGGACAGATGACGGATGGATACCATCATAGGTAACAGCCATAGAAGTCTCTGTTGACTTCACATTTGAGGAGGCTCTGGAGGGCAAACGATTCCAACTAAGGATAGCATTAAGCTCAAAATTAGTCCACATCCACCTGTTTCTGACAAAAGCATTTGCCAGGAAAAAAAAAGGTGGAAGAAGAGTTTGTATCTTGATTAAATTCCTCCCCCTCCTTCGTTGGCTTCTCCCTTCTGTATTTCCAGCCATTACATCTGTAAGTTTTAGTTCAACGTAAGATCTCTTTGCAGCTATTGAAAAAAGAATTGTAGTAACACAAGGAGGAAATACATTATACGTGTGTAAAACAGCACACATTAAAATGCCATTGTCAATTGTCGACCTCCTGCCAGAGCTGCAGTCATGAAGTCAATATCTGGACCATTAACAACAAGTAGAATTCTCAATCTACCCAGGTCATAGTTGTCTCAAAGGTGCTTTTTTCAAAAGGCAACCCTTGAGGAAAAAGAAGAAAACATTTTGTTTCTCATCCAAGAAGCTTCATCAATTGTGATTGGGGGGGGGAAGGAATGGAAGGATAGGTACTGACAGTGGAAAGTAGATGGTGGTGGATGGAAGGATAGGTTCTGGCCAGATGGGGGGGGGGAGGATTATATTTAATTGCAGTCATATGGTTGTTAGCACTCCCCCTAAGGCAGACATGTCAAACTTGCAACGTCACATGACGTCGCGCGACGTATCAGGACTGTTTTGCCATTGCCGGCAATGGGGTGGGTGCGGCTTCCGCGTGATGCATCCAGCCCGTGGGCTGGCAGTTTGACACCCCTGCCCTAAGGGCTCTTGAAGTCACTTGAAGGTTTATCTTTGCCCTCAGGGTCAGCTGAATCAGAGTTCCATTGGTGGTGGGATCTACCTGGAACTGTTGCAAGGGCTATGTTGTAGACTTGAGATAGGTGGGGTCTTATCCCTCCCCCTCTGTTGAG
Organism: Protobothrops mucrosquamatus; assembly: GCF_001527695.2. Classification (NCBI taxonomy): domain Eukaryota; kingdom Metazoa; phylum Chordata; class Lepidosauria; order Squamata; family Viperidae; genus Protobothrops; species Protobothrops mucrosquamatus. The sequence goes on along the minus strand of NW_015387296.1, from coordinate 376,659 downwards.
AGAGGGCTGCTCAATGTTAATGAAAAAGGGGTAAAAGAGGCCATTTATGCAGTGGTGGGATTCAAATATGCGAACAACCAGTTCTCTGTGTGTATGCCACTTCTGGAAGTCCATTCTGGGCCTGGGCAACAAAAAATTAGCTACTGGTTCTGCCAAACTGGTGCGAACCAGCTGAATCCCACCACTGCATTTATGTTGACATTGAGCATACTCAGTGGTTGAATGTTTTGCTCCAGAGTCATTGCCCCTTTTTGTGGCAGGAAAGAAGACATTGGGAGGGGAAGGTATTCTCTTCATTGTAATGCCACCTCAGGGGGAGGAAACTCCAAGGATTGAAGTCATGTTTTTAATGCAGCTGTTAAAAGCACAAGAATTATTGTTGGGGAGGGGAGTTGTCAATCTGTTTAAACAAGAAATTTTTATACTTATTTCCAAAGCAAGAGTGACTTATATACTATAGCTCATGCCTTAAATTCTTTGTTAGGATAAGAGTATTGGTTATAGGAGAAGGTACAAGTTGTTTATCACATAGAACAGAGGTCCCCAACCATTTGGGCACCGGTTCTGTGGAGAAAGATTTTTCCGCGGACCAGAGGGGGCGTGGCTTTGTGTGCTGCCTGCACCCAGTGGATGGGGCTTCACTTGTCTGTGCAGCCCGGTTGCTGGTAGGCCATGGCCTGGTGCCGGTCCACGGACCGGGGGTTGGGAACTCCTGATATATTTTAAGGGTAAAGAGCTAATTGAGAGTGAAAAGCAATGGGAGAAAAGGAAAATACCACGAATCCTGCAGACTTTAACTTAGAGTTAATTCTCCAAGAAGGGGGAATTGAGAATTGAGATATGCACAAAACAAGTAGAATAACAAGGATACAGAGGAACAGCTAAGATCAATCTGTAATATAAATGAAAGAAAAATGATCCTAATCCAAACCAGTTTATTTCCCTAGATAGCTCTTGTCTTCTGATTCTCCAGCTGATTGGAATGTTTTTTTTAATCTGGTGAAAGACATTTTGAGAAGAGGAAAGAACAAAGGCAAAATTGAGATTTTTCTCATCTCTTTTTAAAGCTCACTTGAGAGGGGTGGGATGGAATCAACGCTTGAGTTGGTCAAAGCATGAGTTTCTCAGGCTTTGCTAGTCTCTGCCTGCTGTCCAGATTGGCAGGTTTAAATTAGATCAACCTGTCATATCTGACACTCTTGTGCTGTTTTCTCCCCCTTCAATAGGGCAAACAAACATATTAAGGTTCGTTTGGTCTTTTCCATTTTGTTCTTTATCTTTTGTTACTGCACTTAGCTGAATAAACTAGCTATAGCCTGATTTACAAAGCTTCTAAGCCAAATTTATTGCTAGTGACCACTAATAAAGTCCTGTACAGCTTGAGCCCCTGTCACCATTTTCTTCATGTAAAATCTGCCCATCTTACACAGTAAGTAGGGAGAGGGAGAGGTTGTTCTAAGAGGTTGTTGTCCTCTGAAAGAAATCAAGTCAGGTGGGGATGAGGGTTCAAACCAAGAGAATAATATTCTGTGCAGCAACTTCCTTTCTCTGGAATAACTTGTATCCTCAGGTTAGGTGTGTCCCTACTTTGCTGTCTTTACATGGTGAAATCAATCTTTTTCAGGAGGGCATCTGTATAGAAAGATATTCCTAATGAGAACAGCAATTTTATTAGCAATTTTAATGGCTTTGGGTTTTTTTTGGGGGGGGGAGGTTGTTTTATAAATATTTTATAAATTTTTTAAATTTAATTTTATGCCATCACCTAGAGTGGCATATGAGTGGATGCAAAATAAAACAAGAGCAAAACCACTCTCTCCTTTCTCTTCCCTTAGAAACAGACAAGGCTTACTTATTAAACTAACTAACAGAAAGATTAGTTAAGACCCTTTCCATCATTCTGTGTTCATAAATGTGAACAAACCTACATGCTGGTCCCAATCTTATATCATTGGGTTGAGCAACAAAGACTGAGAAGAAACAATAATTATGTTCTGTTCTGCTAGAACTTTACTGATTGGAAGACCACCAACTTGTGTGGAGTTCCAACCTCTGAATCAGTCATCCCCAACTTCTGGATCAGGTGGGCCGCATGCGTCATGCTGAAACCACGCCCATCCTATTGCCGGCAATGGAAAACAAGTCATGATATGTCGCGACACATCATGTGACGTTGCGAGTTTGACACCCCTGCTCTAGATCTTTGAACTTTAGTGTCTACAATTTGGCATTCACAAACCTAAGCTATGTATTATTGTACATCATGAGGAATAGCCAAGAGGATAAAAGTTCTTAGCATGACAAATTCCAATATAGTTCTTATAATGGCATTTTTGAAAATATAAAGACATTCTATGCAGTAAATGCTGAAAGCCTAGCTCTCTTGATTAAGGTTTCTAATAATACATATATTCTGGGAAATGAGCCTTTGTTCTGTACTGATTCTGCAAGCATCCTAAAGCAGGGTATACAATACATATCAGTCTAAATCTAGTCTATATCAGTATCTCATATACTCCTTTATTCTTCAATTCAAATTCTCTGTGAATTATTTTAATAAAAGAAAATTAGCATTTTTTCATGCAAGATGCTCCATAATAAATATAATTTATGCATTGTTGTGGTCAATGCCATGATAGATATTGGGAGATGTTGGTAGAACATACCATTTTGTTCTAAAGGAAATCCAGAGCAAATTTATTTCATATTCATTCACTAAGCCAATGCATGAATACTTCAGAGTGATGAAAGTGTGAACTGACTTACCAGAAATTAAACATATAGTTTAACCAACAAACCATCTGCCTGTGTCATCTTTGATTTCTTCATCACTTTCTCAGTTAATCTGCTCACAGAATCTTGCAATCTGTGTGAACTTCTCCATGTATTATGAGGTTCATGAAGCTTACTCTAGGCCAGGGTCTCCAACCTTGGCAACTTTAAGACCTATGGACTTAAATTGCTGGCTAGGGAATCCTGGGAGTTGAAATTCACAGGTCTTAAAGTTGGACAACCCTCATCTAGGCCAACCATTCTCATCCTGGTGTCCTCCAGAGCTAGTTGGACAGATAACAATGAGAGACCAATATTGCATCAGATATAGCAGAAGGGAAAAAGTAACAAAACACAGTAACCAGATATCTTTCTTCTAAGCTGCCTTCAAAAGCTGAATATTCCTGTCAGGGGGAGCTATTGGACATAGGGGTGGGGAGGAGAAATTGAAAACTTAAACAGCAAAGTCTGAATCAGAATTAAGCTTTGCCAAGTCTAGAGAATGCAGCAGACAGCTTGTGCTTCAGGTTGCTAAGCAAAGGTGTGAAATTAGTAAAAGAAAAAGAGGGGGAAAGAAAGGAAATCCCCATAGGACCCAAGGAATAAAAGTAGAACAGTGGGAAGTAGATTGGATACCTGTTATATATAATTATGTCTGAGTCTCTTGTGGTGTAATACCATTACATTTTGCCATCAGTGCTAAACACACATGCTCACGCAATGCATTTTCTAGTCCCTTTTTATTTTGCAGTACATTGGAGATGTAATGGGAACTCTTTAAAATGCTTAATGCTTCCCTCCACTTTTTAATTTTGTACTCAAGGTTTTAGAATGGGGGGGGGGGGAGGAATCCTTATAGTTTCTTTATGAACTGCCACATTTTTGACCCTGAAGAACATTAAGAAGTGCCACATCACAGAAAGGAGACATAGCAAGAATATTAGGGTTGCATGTGGAAAGCTTTTGCAATTATTTTAAAAGATACCCTCCTGAAATTTTCAATAACTTTCAACAATCTGGGCAATACAATTTTCTGTGTTGCTCATAGGCTCCTAAACTGAATTATCCTGAAATGCTGTTTAGATAATCTGTTCTTCTGCTTGTGTGACAAAAACTTGATGACTCCTCCTTAAGCTGGTCTCTACCCAGGGCCATCTCAAAGAATAATTAATTGTGGTGATTCCCACTCCAGTTTGTGGAGCTATGGTCATGGGACTAGCCCAATGGTGGTGAACCTATGGCACGCGTGCTAGAGGTGGCACTCGGAGCCCTCTCTGTGGGCATACATGCCATTGCCCCAGCTTTGCCTCCTCCTGTGACTCCCTCCTCACCAGCAGCCCCCCTGGAGGAGAGTCGCCCCTGAGCGTGGCCCATGCGGAGCAGTGGAGCCAAGGACATGGCAGCCAGGCAATGTAGACAAGACTCTGCCCTCACACCCTATTGCACACAATTGATGCTGTGGGGCACAGGCAGAGGGCATGGCCGCAATGGTGCTGCTGGGCTGCCTGGGCGATCTGCGGCGGGCCCTGGAGGTGGTGAGTGGCGCTGTGGGCAGGCGGGGTGGGGGCGGGGCAGGGGGTGGAGCGGGCGTGGGGCTAGTTTTGGGGCACTCAGTCTCTAAAAGGTTCGCCATCACTGGACTAGTCCAATCTTGATTTTTATGTACGTTTCTGTGGTCAGGCAACATTAACATAAGGCAACTCCTAAAAGCAATGTTTTTTAACCTTGGCAGTTTGAAGAGGTGGGGATATCAACTCCCAGAATTCCTAGCTGGCTGGGAAATACTGGAAGTTGAAGTTCACTCATCTTCAAGCTGCCAAGGTTGAAAAATCCTACCTAAGAGGGAGAGAGGGTGGGTAATTTAAGTCAGAGGTCCCCAACCCCCAGCTGTGGACCAGTACTGGGCCGCAGCATGCAGCAACTGGGCCACACTAACAAGCAAAGCCCCATCCGTAAGATGCAGGCAGCACACAAAACCATGCACCCTCTGGTCCACGGAAAATCCTCTCTCCACAGACCCAGTCCCTGGTCCCCAAAAGTTTGGGGACCTCTGATCTAAGTCATTGACTGTTCAGATGCCAATCAGCACCCTCACTATATACACACACTTGTGGACACCACTAATGTTTAACAAGCTGCTTATATCATTGGGATATCAAGGAGACTCAAGGACAATCTCAGGATGCCAGCAGGATACAAGAGTTACACTACAGTTGGCTTTTGAAAAAAGATTGAGAGTCTCATAACCAACATATTCAGTGCTTCGTGACTTTATTTCATCCACACCTGTGCAGCTTCCAAGTTTATTTTAAAGTGTCAAAGTTCCAAGTCTGAAGACAAAACATTAACACATAATACATTAGTGTGAAGAATGGGAGAAGAACGTGGAATAGAAGAGGAATTAGAACACGAGAACCTAAAGGAAATAATGGGGATCTTATCTCCCCAGAAGCTCCAATGTTGTTTCGAACATCAAACATTCTCTAGATTCTTTCCAACTTAAAGCTTTCTCACCCTGCTGCCATTTTTCACTCCCCAATCTTTTACAAGCAGTTTGAAACTGACCAATGATTTTCTGGGCTGCTGCAGTTCTTCAGATGTTGAAAATGATGAGTCACTGCTCATTCCACCTGCCCAACTGAAGTATGTAAAAACTGCATTCTCTCAAGGCCTGCACTTCCCCACCTCTCTGCTTCACCCATACATCTTTACATTTCATGATGGGTGCACTTGTCCTAAACTTTTTTTTAAAAAAATCATTATTGCAACGGAAGGGTGTGTGTTGGGGGGAAGCATAATACTACCAAGATATTTCTTTGTAGCCTTTTAAAGACGTTTAAAATCATGGGAGATTAGAGTGTTCTTACTGAGGGAAAACCAGTCCATTCACAATCTCTTCGGAGAAAGCCTTTTAAAGTTTGATTGTCAGGTGCACACATCTCAAAATAGCCAGAAGTAGGTTAGTCGGTAGATCTTGAATGCTGTTAACTTGGTCAAATCACAGACATTCAAGGCTGGTTTTAAACTAATGCAGACTCCACATGTACAGGTCTCTTTAGCCATCGGTACACATGAAGCTTTTTAAATTCTGGAAAGAACTGCTAACGGTGGATTTTGCTAACTCTGGTTAAATTTACTGATTTCATTATTCAGATAAATCAGAGCATAGGAAAAGCTGAGTTAGAAAATGGTTTCCATGTTCCATTCATCCCCTCACACTTTTCTCTTGAAAAGTTGTCAACAGGACCTTTGTTGTAATAGGGGAAAAAAGGAAGTGCATATTGTCCTTGGCATTTTCTATTGGTACAGAAATAATAGCATCCTGTTTCACATAATGTACTGACCTAAGAGGAACTAGGAGTCTCTTCGGGCAGAATAAACAGGCAGCTGAAACATCAACAGCAAGACACACTTAATGCATTTTCTGCGCTGGACCCTGGCCATTTCAGCTAAGGGAGAAAGAGACTTCATTGCATGTGTAATGAAGAGACTTGGAACATTTTAAGAAAGTTGACCATGGCATAAATAGCCAAAGGGAACTTTTGTGATGTACATCATCCTTTCCAACCTGGCACTCTCCAGTTGTGATGGGGTAATTCTCCCTCAAGCTAAGTTCAACTCTTGAAGTTTTTGTGACAATACTACAGAGGTGGTGCTCCTTTGCCTTCTTTGGGGTTATTTTTCTTTCCCGGTCTATATATTACTAAAACCCTCCTGTCTGAAAGCATTAACAGTGTATTATAGGGCAAAACTTTTTCAACCAAGACACTTCAAATGGACTAATTTATAGAATGCTGGGACTCATGACTCCCACAGGAATGAAATTTGGGAAAGTTGTCACTGCTTCACTGTTTCCGGGCTGTTGCTGCTTCAGTCCTACCACTCCACTGCTACAATTGATCACAGTCATGTGATCCTCTTTTTCAACATTGCCTGACAGCTTCCCACAAATCCATAGGAGCACCAGGTCCTCTGTGCTCACATCACATTCCCTTGCTTCCTCTACCACCTGGTGGCAGTCATTTGCCTCCAGGGGAGTGGAGGGGAGGGGAGGAGAGTGAAGGGGAGAGGGGGAGAGAGAGAGAAAGAGAGAAGGAGAAACTGGGAGGGAGGGAAGAAAGAGCAGGAAGAAGGAAGGAGGAAGGGAGGGAGGGAGGCATAGGGAGAGAAGGAAGCAAGGAAGGAAGAGGAGGAGGAAGTGAGGTAGGGAGAAAAGAAGAAAAAGAGAAAAGAAGGGAGGGAGGAAGGAAGGAAGGAACAGAGAGGAAGGAAAGAAGATTTCTGATACTTACTGCCCAAGAGGGAAGCTGACAGAAAGTTGGAAGTTGCTCCTGCTCACGCTGATTTTTTTGCCCACCCTGAACATTTTGTCTCTCTGTTTAGATAAGGAAATACTTATTTATTAAACACATTTATATAGCCTCCCGACTCACACACAATGACAGTATCTCTGAAATGATGACCCAGCAGGGCAGGGATTGTCTAGTCAAGTCAACAAGCCTGAGGTTTCCTGGTAGATGATTACAGTTAATAATCTTAGGTACACATTTACGCCTAGTCCAAAGTAAAGTGAAAAACTTTTACCAACATGACACAGAATGCAAGAGAGGCCAATTATGCAGATCCTAAACAAATGCAACCTTTAGTAAAGGAAAAACAAAGTTTATTCTGGATTCATTAAAACTGTTCTTCTCAGTGACCTAGATTTGAATAACCAACACTTTACTACTCATAGGATCTTTATCAATTGTGAAGCATTCAGCTGTTTACTCTTTTTAAATAATCCTGTTTGCATCAACCAAAGACTTGATAAAGGGTGCTAAGTGAAAACAGATCTGTGGAAAACTGAGACTGTCCCTAAGGCATTTCTTTTGCTTTTATGCTGCAGAAAATTCTCATAGCAATGCTACTGATTCAAGAGATCAAACAAAATCCATTTACAATAACATTGATTTGGCAAAAAAACCACACCAAACGTCATGAGGATTATTATCACAAATTCAATAAAAGTTGATTTTCTTGGAAGAAGCATCAGAGAGATCATGGTACATCTCTTGTTTGTGGGATATTTGCTATGAAGTCCTAACAATTTGTGGAACTAAATTGTTTGAGTCCATTTGTTACTATCTTATTTCCTGCTTTTTATGAAGAATAATTGAAAGGAAATGCAGCAACTAAGAAAACATATGACACATTGAATTATTCTGTGAAGCATTGGTGATGTGCAACAACACTGGTATCATTCACAACAGCAAGAATTCAATATTTGGAAAAAATATTGCTCAAGACTAAAAATAGAAAGGATTTCCTGTACAATAATTCTCTTCCCCATTCTTCAGTCTGTGAGGACTACAATTTAGGTGTGAGTGTGCGTGAGAAAAAGAAAAGACATTCATATTGCCTATCTCTGCAGCAAATGTGCACTTTAGATATCTTGTAGTTTGCTCTTCTCCAACAAGATGCTATGGATGTCCTACCACAGGGTCTGCAAGCTGTTGGAGACTAGATGGGGCAAGACAGAGTCTGACTCAACTCCAACAAGATGGAGTGGCATTGGATATTGGTTTTTCCATCTCTAGTTCTGGATGGGGTTGCACTGCCCCAGATAGACCTGGTATATAACCAGGGAGTCCACATGGATTTGTGGCTCCTGCTCAAAGTGCAGGTGGCAGCCGTAGCTAGGAAGGTCTTTGCACATCTTCAGGTGCCAGTTGCATCCATACCAGGGCTGGGAGACCCTGTTCACAGTAACTCATGCTCTTGTAACCACTAGGTATGTCTACTGTATGGTCTATATAAGGCTGTCTCTGAAGATCATTCGGAAATTTCAACTAGTGGAGAATGCAGCTGCGCAGGTAGTAAATGGTGCCAGATACACAGCAAATGCAACACTTCTTCTGCATGAGCTGCTCTGGTTACTGGTGTATTTCCAGGTGCAATGCAATGTGCTGGTGGTTACCTTTAAAGCCTTACATGACTTGGGATTGGGGTATCTGAAACATCGCCTTTTTCAAAAGTCTCTACCCATCCAATTAGACCCAGCAGAACTGTGTGCTGCACAACCCCTCCAAGACCGAGTGGCTGTGGCTGCCGGCGCCTCGGCATAGTCAGCTGACCCCATCGCTGACTATAGGGGGCGAAATCTTGGCCCCCTCAGAGAGGGCCCGCAACTTGGGAGTCCTCCTGGATCCACGGCTGACATTGGAAGACCATTTGTCGGCCGTGACCAGGGGGGCGTTTTATCAGGTCCGCCTGATC
>NW_015387296.1:358159-366909 GCF_001527695.2 Protobothrops mucrosquamatus | reverse complement strand
ATCCCATCAGCCAAAAATGGTGGGGACCAGAAGACAAGCTTTTTCCACAGTGGCCCCTGCTCTATGGAACGTCCTCCCTTTGGAGATCAAAATGGCTCCAAACCTGTTAGCCTTTCATAATGCCCTAAAAGTCTCGCTATGTTCCCAAGCCTGGGACACTGAATGTGTCAAGGACCCCATTTCCTGGCTATATTGCTAATTGTCAAGTATCTTGCTCTTATGTTTATTTAATTTAGATGTTTTTAGTGTTTTAAAATGTTTTTGGTATTTTTAAATGTATTTTGTTTCATTATAAGCTGTCCAGACTCATTAATGGAGATGGGAAGCTCTAGAAGTTATAGAATGAAGAAAGAGAGAAAGAAGAAGAAAGAAAGAAAGAAAGAAAGAAAGAAAGAAAGAAAGAGAGAGAGAAAGAGAGAAAGAAAGAAAGAAAAAAAAGAAAGAAAGAAAGAAAAAAGAAAAGAAAAGAAAGACAGACCAGATCAACTCTCAAAAGGATACAACACAGCTTAAATGAACTTTCAAGATGTTTAGATCAATTCTACCAAGACTTTTCAAATTCATTCTGTATGGAAAGACTAAAATTAATCTCCTCTTTTACTTTCTTCTATATATTCATACTCTTCTCTCAACATGTCTCTACACATGCAACCCAACAAAGAGATTACACGTATCCAACTATATTTATAAAGATATAAATATTACAAATATGGTGGCCAAAATCACACAAAATTCAGGTGGCAGCTTTGGATTCATGGAAAGTTTCAGATGATGGGGAAACTGGGAGCAATATTTTTGTCTATAATAATAATCTTGCTATATTTGATGGGTCTGCTGATTTTTAACTTTCACCAGTCCTGATTTTTGAAAGCTATGCACAGCTGTTCCAAATTCATTTATAGTATTTGAAGCCTAGTTGTTGCTGGCTAAAACTTTGGAAACAGACTTTGAATTTAAAGGCTTGGCCTAATTTTGGTCTATTTAATATATAAAACATATTTCTTCAGAAAATTATCATAGCAATGTTGTTATATACACATATGCACGCACGCACGCACACACACACACACACACACACACACACACTCCAACAACAAATTCCTTCAGATCTTGTTATATTGAATTAAGTGAAGAGTTAAACAAAGTTACACATAAATATGGAAGGCAAAGTAAGAAAACCTATTAAAAGAATCTTACTTATACTGAAGGGATTTGGGGAAGTTTATTGTAGACCTCACACCAAGACCTAATTTCTCTTCTGTTGTTTTATCATTTGAATATGCCAATGGTACAATTTTATTATTAGATTTATGGCTGTGTATTTAAAAGCTGATTCCTTAAGAAGTAGGCACTTTCAGGAAAAAATCAGTATTTTTACTATTTTCTACATATGTAGAAATATTACATCTAGTAAATATTAATAAGCATTGCATGTGCAAACACAACAGGTGTGTTCCCAGTGACAACAATCATGAGAAAAATCCGACATTTTCAGAATGTTCAGAAGAATGGAGCTAACCTCACTTTGGGGCACGAGAAAATTCCATAAGGTGATGTTAAGATATTTAAAAAATTAATAGCTGGAGCAGTGAAGGGTTATACCAGGGGTCTTCAAACTCGGCCCTTTTATGACTCATGGACTTCAACTTCCAGAATTCCTCAGCCAGCCACGCTGGCTGAGGAATTCTGGGAGTTGAAGTCCATGAGTCATAAAAGAGCCGAGTTTGAAGACCCCTGGGTTATACAATCAGTAAGAACACACATGTATAGCTAATTGGTTGAAGAGAGCTGGCCACTACATGAGGCAACCTAAGCTGTGATTGGCTGCTGTGAGGGGGAATTTCCTTGTTTCCAGCCTTTTTCCTCTGTGTGCCCTGTGCGCTCTCTGTGATTTACCTCCTGATGTTCCTGCTGTGTTGATTTACCTGACGATGCTCCTGTTTTTACTCTAAACATACTTATTTATATAAAACTGGTTCATGTCAGTGTCTCTGACTCCATTTGGACACTGGCTGCACAATTCCCTGATGGTGGGCTACTTGAGTAATGAAATGCTGCAAACAACCAAGCTACTAGAGCATCAAGGACTCCACAATTTAACCTTGAATTCTCTGCTCTTCTATTGAATGTCCACTAAAAGATCAATATGCAAAAGACCCTGGACATACTTTTTGCAAAATGGGGACAATCACTACATATTCAATTTATAATCTACAATACATATTCTCAGGCTACCATACCCTCCCCTCCTCCTGTATGTTTGGACTTTATTTTCCCAAATCTGTCTTGACTAAATGGGGGGAGGACAATGACTTAGAAAGATGAGGAAAAATTAGTATTCAGCTTGGTTTCAGCAAAGGGAGATAACCCATCTCCTGCCTGCAAGCACTCCAAAGACATCTGGTTGGCCATTATGAGGTGGTAAAAGAAAAGGCTGAATTAAGATGGTCCTCAGTTTGATCCAACAGGGCTATTCTTACAAAACACCTTGTCATGCCAAACATCTGAAGTCCATTGAGCATGTCAACACTGTATATGCAGGCTAATCTGCCGATATAATGCCCATCCAAAACCCTATTGAATTTTTTCCCCATCATATTTTCTTTTAAAAATCTTGTCAGGTAGGGAATAAGAGGCTGAATCATATGCCTGTGCATTCTCATATGGTAGTAGCTCTGATGAGCATAGTGAGAATTTCTTCTTCTGAATAAATATGCTTCACAGGAAGAAACAAATGGTGTTCAGTTCTCCTGGTACAGGAAAATAAACACCACATTCTCCTAAGGATCTTCATTGAAGCTGATACTGCTTAACCTAATGCATAAATGAGATGAAGCTAGAGGCCCTAAATCAGAGAGATAACTCTGCAGATGACACTGAATGATTTAGGATGGTGCAACATTCATATGCATGTCAGGGTGAGGCCAATGAGGCTAAAATTGCATTATCCTGTAATAGATATTTTACTTGATTCTACTTTGCCTCCCACACTTAGCTAACCTGGTCCTGAACCCTACCATATAGGGCTAATTCATGCCCCTCCCACAATTCCATGATGTTAACATATTCACACTGCAGATATATTTCAAACATTTAACATTTCTGGTTCTTTGAGGTCCTTGCAAATAATTTTCTCCCTCCCATCCTGCACTTTTGCTACACGGAAAACTCAGGCTGAAGTATTTTGTGGGAGATTTTCCTTCTCTTGGATAGACTGCTGCTGTTGCCATATTTCACAGGGGCCCCCTCCTTAAATATTTTACTGCAATGAACTGGAAACTTTTTGTTTATGGAGCTCTTGTGGTGGATAGTTCTAATATCCTAATCGAGCATGATTTGGCTTTGCCCAATCAGTATCTTTCTTTCGACTCCAGAAACTCCAATGTCTGCTGTATGATAAACCATGCAATTTAAATTGCCTTTTCTTTTTTAAGTATAATTTATTAGGAGCTCAGAAATTGCACTATCTTAGCAAAAAAATTGAAGCAAGATTTTTTTTTGCTCCTCATGTAACACTTCCTACATATTACAGGTAGTCCTTGAGTTACAGCAGTTTGTTTGGTGACCATTTGAAGTTACAACATTACTGAAAAATATGACTTATAGCCATTTTTCACACTTAACAACTGTTACAGCATCACCGTGGTCATGTGGTTAAATTTCAGATGCTTGGCAACTGACTTATATTTATGACGGTTGCAATATCCTGGGGTCGTGTGATCACATTTTGCAACCCTCTGACAAGCAAAGCCAAAGGGGGAAGTCAGATTCATTTAATAACCACGTTACTAACTTAACAAGTGCATTGATTTACTTAACAACTGTGGCGAGAAAGGTCGTAAAATGGGGCAACACTCACTTAACAAATTTCTCACTTAGCAACAGAACTTTTGGGCTCAGTTGTGTCCAAAAGTCGAGGATTACCTGTATTGCCTAGAAAAATTATTGGGCAGAAAGTTCTCACAGCTTTGTTATTTTTTGCAACATTTAGTAAAAGAAAAAATGCATTTCCTATGTCAGATTTTTTTTTTTTTTTTTACAAAGCACAGAACAGCTGGGTCTCTGATCAAAACAGCATCCAAAAACTTGGGAACAAATTTGCAAGTGTCTTGTATTGCATTTCCCAAGATGAGCAGTGAATGAACTATGAAGAATATATTTTAAAAATATTGTTCATTGAGCCACATGAGATTGAACTGTGGATGAAGCAACAGTTGTTTTCCCCAACTTTGATGGGAAACAGACACTGAATCATCTCCAGAAGAATGAGGTGGGGAGGGAAAAATGATAATCTTATAGCCCATTCTACAAGTCAACCAAGCTGGAGGGTGGGTAAAATGTGTAAGGAGTGGAGTGGGAATCAGGAATGAAGATCAAAAGCAAAAATATCTGAGTCATAATTAAAGTCTGGGGAGACACAGACTCCTTCCCTATCTTTCTCAGTCTTCTCTTGACAGTCAGTCTGAAAGCAGACATTCAGCTTTTGGAATCAGCTTAAGATTCTGCTGCCTGACTCACAGAACAAATGGCAACCCATCTATCCAGGCTAAGGTTAAATTGAGTAACATTGCCCAGAGTCACTTGAGATAGGTGGCTATCAAGTCAAATAAATACATAAACAAAAACATGAGAGAGAAAACCCCACAAATGCTTTTTATCCCTGAGGAAAAAACCAGAGTATACATTCAGTAATTCAAAATTGGCTGTCCTTTTATGATATGGTGCTTCCATTGTTTTAAGATTCCAACTAAGGCGCCTGTTACTATTGGCACCATCTTTGCTTTCTTTTGCCACAATTATTCTACTGCTATTTGCAGAACTTTGCATCTTGTGATTTTCCCCGCTTCTTTCTCTTCTGTTCTGCTGTCTCCAGGTACTGCGGCATTATTATCAGAAAAACCTTAGCATAAAAAGGCTGTCAATATAAAACATGAGTATAAAATACAATGTGCTTTAAGATCACAGTGAACGACATGAATGATACAGCAAAATGTTGCAACGGTTTTGCAATACTGCTGATTTAGCAGAATACTGTAAAGCAGTAGCAGGAACTTCTTGCTCTATCTTACTTCTTCTATTCTGGAGAGAAAAAGAGATCCAGGGTATATAGGGCAAATAAAATTATACAAAGGTAAGAGAAATCACTGCTAGAACACTGTTTTAGTAAAAAATGATTTTTATGGTTTCTAATATTTATGGCTATATTTTATTAAGACCAGGAGCTAAAGTTCCTACTTTTCATTGGGACTGCAGTCCAGCAGCTCAAAAAATAGAAGTCATGAAATATACAAGTAGTCCTTGACTTACGACTATTTGTTTAGCAAATAGTCATTTAGACTATTTGTTTAGCAAAATTACAACAGCACTGAAGCAAACTGATGATGCGATCAAAGTTTAGGCTGTTGAAAACAGGCCATTATTTGGCAAAGGTTGCGTTGTCCTGGGATCATGTGATTGCCCTTTGTGACCTTCCCAGTTGCCTTGTGACAAGCAGAGTCATTCTGGGAGGGAGAAGGAAGGTTTCTGAATTGGATAAATAAATAAATAAAGTCAGTAGGGGAAGCTTAACAACCATGTGATTCACTTAACAACTGCAGTGATTTGCTTAACAATCATAAGTCATAACACTGGGCACAACTCAACATCTTCCTTGCTTAGCAGCAGATACTTTGAAGTTGTACTTGTGATCCACTTTTGCTGATGGGAATATTTTTATTCTGCCTTTCAACAGAAAGCATTTTTACTGATGAAAAGGTTTTTGAGAACTTGTTTCTACTTTTCCTTTATCAAGTTTGTCAACCTCTTACAAAATATTTTATGTATCTTTACAAGAGAACTAATACTAAAAGAAGTATACACCTACTGCAGTCCTTGGCGAGCTCAGAAATGTCAGATTTCTGATTTCTTTCCTTCTCCCAGAAATACAATCAACCACACCCCTACAGTCTATAACAGTGATGGCGAACCTTTTAGAGATCGAGTGCCCAAACTGCAACCCAAAACCCACTTATGCATCGTTGGGTGCTGGGTGGGTATGACCCATTGGCTGGGTGTGGCCCATTGGGTGGGTGTGGCTGCGGTGATAACGGCAGACTGGGTGGGACTAAAAAGTTCAATCAATCAATTCCAACTTTGCAAGTTCTTTTTTTTTCCCCGCGAGAAGTTGAAATTGACTGATTGATTGAACCTTTTTTTTGCACACGGCAGCGGAGGCCTAAAGCGAAAAGGTTTTATAAAACCCAGCTGAGGGCCTAGGACTGGGGTGATGGCACGCATGCCCACAGAGAGGGCTCTGAGTGCCGCCTCTGGCACCCATGCCATAGGTTCACCACCACTGGTCTATAACAAGAAAAAAAAAAAACGCAGGGAAGCATGACTTTCTTCTTTATGTATCTTTGGGTCTTGCTTGCCTAGTGGTGCCTGACTATGAAACAGAGTCCTGTGGTTTGAAAAATTATCCCCTCTAAACAAAGAATAAAAGTGTGACAAAAACCTATCATCCAATTTTCCAAGAATTTTCTTCTTCTATCAAAGAGACTTCTGTGTTTCTCTTTAGCATCTTTAGAATTTGAATCAGAATATGTTTGAGAATTTTTGCTTGCTTTTCCAGTTGCAAGTTGATCACAGATGCTATTTCTGTAATTCTGCAGCCTCCCTGCTTGCCCTGCTTACTGGAGAAAAGCTAACTGATTCTCTAGTCATGACATGGGAGCAAAGAGTTAAGAGTTTTCTGTATATCTTTGATGCTATGTGTGATCAGCTGAGCTTTTGCTCTCCAAAGTTTGGTAATCCAGCCTACAGAAGGATTTTCCTGGTGAATTTTTTTTTCTTTTGGGGTTAATCTATCCACTGAGGTAAAGAAAGCCAGATGAGCAACATTATGTTGTCAGAGTCCCTACTTTTATTTTGATTTTCATTTTTATCTGTGAAGGCTTGACAGCAATATAGTGATATCACTAGAAGAAAAGAGACCAGACCTTTCACACCTTCTTTTATTGGAGGGAATTAGTATAATTTGCTGTTTTACTTAGTAAAGCAGCTGGTTTTCTTCTTATTTACAGACACACACACACACACTGAAAGCTATACCTCTAGAGGGGGGAAAAACCCCAGTATTTTGCTGGCAATTTTTTGTAGTGCAACCACTGGCTGGAGTGTCTATGGAGATTCTCAGTCATCCAGGTCATAGTTATCGCAAAGATGCTTTTTTTCCCCCCAAGAAGCTTCTTCAGCTCTGACTGGATTAATTCCCCACCATCCAGTCAGAGCTGAAAAAGCTTCTTGGATGAGAAGCAAAACATCTTCAAAGAAAAACAAGAAAGTCCAGCTGCCTCATGAAAAAACATCTGGAGTGGAACTCTGTAAGTGTCATGTGAAGATAGTAGAGAAAAAATTACACAGCACTAATTGACAACTGCCCTAAAAAGTAAGAACACAAGCTACTGACTTATGAGTAAGAGCCGTGCTGGTGCAGTGGTTAGAACACAGTATTGCAAGTTAACTCTGCCGACTGCCAGCAGTTCAATCCTGACGGGCTCAAGATTGACTCAGCCTTCCATCCTTCTGAAGGCGGTAAAATAAAGACCGAGATTGTTGGGGGCAATACACTGACATTTGTAAACTGCTTAGAGAAGGCTGTAAAGTACTGTGAAGCAGTATATAACTCTAAGTGTTATCGCTATTGCTATTGATAGCAGAAGCAATTCAAAAAAGGATGTAGCTAAGCGTATACATTTATCCCGTTTCCCTCAGTATCTATGGCTTTCCTCCATTTGTTCCCACCTGCTTTTGCCAGTCTTTTCCCAAATTCAGCAATCTTTATAAGTTGAACAAGCAAATAAATAAAACTCAGTGATCCTCTATCCTCTTATTTTGTATTTCATCACTGGGACATGGGAATGTTTGGGAGTTGGGATTCCTCATGATCAAAATATTCCATTGTATCTGTCCCATGTTCAGTACCTCATGAGGTTGTTGTCCTTTGAAGTTTATGAAAAATCTCCCTGGTTTTCCCCCCCCCTCCCCCCATTAACTATGAAAAGGAAGAGGAAAGAAATGTGGTGTCTGTGTGATAAATGCAACCTAGATAGCCAAAGAAGAAAGATTGTGGTTATTAAGTTGCTTTTCCTCATAATGATTGCCTCTTTGAAAAAAATGGCATTTATGAATACAGTACAAAAATATGAATCCCCAGTTAGTATATAAATTATATACTAGAGTAGAAACAACTTTGTGGAGAACAGTTTTCCAGCATCAGGCAGATAATCTTGTCCCTAGTGAATAATGAGATAATTTTCTGTCAGGATGAACAGCTATTCATAATCCAAATATCACTGTAAAAAAAGAGATTCCAACAGTACACCTGAAGAGATATCTATTTCACAACTTCAGTAATGTTCTGAAATACAATAATCATTAGAAAAGGCTAGAGAAGAATATTCTTCTTTACAAATATTAATAGTAAGTTCTGTCCAGATATTGTATATCCATATATCCATATATCCATATATCTATATCTATATATCTATATATCTATATATCTATATCTATCTATATCTATATCTATGTTCTGTCCCCCGTCCGACTCACACACCCCAACCAGTCAGCCGAGGGCTGAAAAACTGCTCAGCACAGCCAAATACAGATGAACACTTGGCAGCAACTCCGTGGCTGCCTGCCAAGGCTTTTACTGATAACACAATACAAACATACGATAAGTCCAGGATAAATTGCCGGAGTGCTGCAACAGA
>NW_015387296.1:295823-358059 GCF_001527695.2 Protobothrops mucrosquamatus | reverse complement strand
GACTCAGCTGAAATCTCTGGCACGGTGTTTCAGCTGCTGCGCACGCTTGTCCCTCCGACGCTGGCGTGGATCCAGCCAAGACGTATCCTCCTCGGAGTCCGATACACCTGGCTCCTGGCCAATCCCAGAAGCACCTGGCTCCTGGCCAATCCCAGAAGCACCGGGCTCCTGGCCAATCTCCTCTCCGTCGGAAGGCACCAAAGGCCGCACCAGAGGGGAAGGTCCTGGAGAGGGAGGCCTGGCCATCTCCTCTCCTTCATGTTCAGAGCCTTCCTCCTCTGATGAGAGGGACCCACAGGACGGAGCCACAACAATCTATCTATCTATCTATCTATCTATCTATCTATCTATCTATCTATCTATCTATCTATCTATCTATCTATCTATCTATCTATCTATCTATCTATCTATCTATCTATCTATCTATATTAATATGTATCATATTTGTCCTTCAAGTATGCATGCTTTATTTCAATTTATATATGTATTTATTTCAATGTATGTATGTATTTCTTTAAAAATGATGTTTCAATATCACATGCATATTGAGTGCATTCTGATTACACCATTCCAAGCATTTTCAGCTTCAGAATCGCTTAAAAAAATGAAATTCTTTTAGAAATTCTTTTGGACTCCTCTGATAGTTGAACATGGGAATGATCTTAAAGTTATAATAATACAAGTCAATGAACACAATGAAAAAAAATGGAACTAAATATAAAAAAGACCAAGTTGATGACAACAGTTACAGCAATCAGACTTAGAAGTGAAAACAAAGATATGGTGGACATCTTCTCCCCTTTAGGACTGACTGCCAACACTTATAGAACCAGCAGTTAAAAAATAGCAACAAATGCTTGCTATGCTGGGGTAGCAATGAATGCCTTGGAAAAGGTATTCAGATGCCATGAATGTGTTTCTACCTATAAGAATCAGGATTGTGCAGGCAATGGCTGAACCCATGACACTCTATTGGAAGTGAATGTTGCACTTCAAAGAAGCAAAATAGAAAGACTATTGATCTCTTTGAACTTTGGTGTTCGAGAAGACTCCTGAGAATACTACGAATAGCCAAGAAAATAAATGGGTTATAGAACAAATTAATCCAGTATTCTCACTTGAGACACCATGAGTGGGTTCACATGATCATACTTTGGACACAGCACATGCAAAGACACAGCTCCTTTGAGTGGTCTATAAAGTTGGGGAAAATGGAAAGAAAGCAGAAGAGGACAACCAGCAGCAAGATAGGTAGAGTTAATTACAGTAATGAAGAGTGTAATCTTGGGATACTTGAAAAGTCAAATTGAGGACAGATCATATTGAAATCTATCTATGTCAGGGGTGTCAAATTGCTGGCCCATGGGCCGGATGCATCATGGTGAAACCACGCCCACCCCATTGCCAGTAATGGAAAAAAAGTTGTGATATGTCACGTGACGTTGCAAGTTTGACACCCCTGATCTATATGGTCACTAAGAGTTGACATCAACTTGATGGCACATAAACAATGAAATTCTCTTGGACTTATGGCTGTAGGTGGAACAGCAAATGGAAGCTATGGCCTCCCCAAATGAAGCTGTTGGTAGCACAATTAGGTCCAGGATACTGGACAGTAATTCATGCTCTTAACATCTTGTAATTAGATTATTGTAACATATTATAATGAGACTAGCTAAAAACAATTCAGAAGCTTCCATATAAAATGTGGCAGCCAGGCTGCTAGCAAGTGAATTGTTGCTAAGAAAGTATTAGTGTGTGGGTTGCTAATAGACATCAAAATCCATTTCATAGTCTGTTTTTTGACCCCTAGAGTTCTATATGACTTGGATCCAGATAGAATCTGCCCTGTCCATTTCATGGATGCAGGGAGAGAATCTTTGTATCATTATCCTTGCAACTGTTCAAGGTGATGTGCACCTGAAAGCAGTCAATTTTTATATAATCCCCATTCCCTAGAACTCTTTGATCCCAGAGTTCAAATTAAGTATTGGTGAGTTTGATACTTGTGATTGATTGTTGGATGAGCATTTGAATTAATTGTGCTTCTTTAATATTTTGCTTTCATCCTTAGTGTAAGCTCCAGGAATCAAGCTGTGTTAGATGGCATAAAATATGTGTAATAAATACATTCATTGTAATTTAATGTGTAGTAAGAAGAAGCATCACCCCATGATAAACATATTGTGAGTAAACCTCTCTTGCCTGGGCTTTGAAGTACAGATATCATGAGCTCAGCTTGCCACAAGAGTACAATTATATAACAGAAAGTTAATATACTCCAGGCTATTTCTTTGTCCAAAGACATCAAGAAGCTTCCCAGCTGCTTTGGGATCTCACAAAGCTCATAGTTGGAGACAGTGATTAAAAGGCCAGCTATCCATCATGGAGTTATTTTTCAACTTGTGGCTGCTTGAACAATACAACTAGATGTTTGTCATTTAAATATATGTGGGTGGGAAGGTAATGGTAAATCTATTGCTCTTGTCAGTTTAGAACATTATCTTCTTTTTACTACTTTAGGAGAAGCTACTACGGTACTATTTAGGAACACAAAATATACAATATATTCCTAAGAAGAATTAAGATTGCTTATAACTGTTTGCGTGTGTGTGTGTGTGTGTGTGTGTGTGTGGATTGTGTATGTTTCTAGATCTGGGGTGCATAATCTTTTTGAGAGTGAGGTGTCTTGAGGGACCACACCCCAAAGTGGGTGAGGCCAATGCAAAATTTAGGTCACATCAATACATAAATTAAATGTGACTTAAAGAAAATTTCATTACATTACATAATTTATTTTGCATATATGATATCACATTAATCATCATAATTTAGCAACAATTTTTGAAGAAGGGCTGAGGGCTGCAACCTTGAGACTCTGTTGGCCTGCGTTGGGCTAGACTGGGTTAACGTGAACTCCTTTGGGTTCTTTGTGAATTAGCCTCAAAGAGTGAGACTGATTCTTATTCTTTCCAAAATCATGACATAGTGGGAAGAGTGATAAATACATATAAGAATAACTCCGATAGATCAGATCAAAGGCATTCCAGTCTAGAATTTTGTTTCTCACAGTTGCCTCTGGGGTCTCAGAAACAGGAGATAGAAACACATTCCTCTCTCACCCATTGTTCAAATATTTGGAGGCCTGATTCCCTCAACCCAGAGTCAACAATTCTTCAAGAATATTAGCCCTCAACAAACCTGTTCTCCATAAATTTATCTACTCCCTTTTGTAAATAGTGGCCATGACTACATCCATATGGATGAACTCCACAGTTTAATTATTTGTTCTGTGAAAAACTACTTTGTTTTGCCTGTTTTAAATCAAATCTCACTTAATTTCATTGGAAAATCCAAGATTCTAGTTTTCAAAGAGGAGAAATGTTCCCCCTTCACTTTCTCCATGGTGTGAATCATGTCCCACCTCAGCTGCCTTGTTTCCAAGATAATAAGTTCTTATTGTATATTGTTCTTATAAGGAAGATGTTTTAGCTCCCTGATCATTTTGGATGCACTTTCTAAAATTTCCCCAACTCTATGAGATCCTTTTCCAAATTCTCTACATAGTGTTTCAGAAGTAAAGATGTGATAGGTTTGTATAATGTCATTATATTGTTGGCAATTTTGTTTTTAGCCTCTTTCCTAATGATCTCTAGCATGGAATTTACTTTTTCATAGTTGCCCCATGCTTATCCACTCTGAAACCATGATCTTTTCCTAGTTGGTAATAGATGGCTCAAATCCCATCAGTGTATATGGGGTTTTGTGCCAATGTACATCATTTTCCACTCGCTTTAAAGTAAACTCAATTTGCCATATGATTAATCATTGACCCAATTTAAAGAGATCCATCTACAACTTTTCACATTTCGTTTTGTTTTTCACTAATCTAAGTAATTTGATCCCTAAGCCAAGATAAATTTATGAACAAATTTTAAAAGAAGGGTCCCAAAAGAGAGTCTAGAAGGACTCTACTGAGAAAATGTTGCATTAATTAGTATGGTTTTCTAATTAAGGACAGGCTTCTTTGGAGCTACATCTGCTCTCTGAGGTCTAGATGGCCCCCACTCTGTTGTTTAGATAGAAGACCAAGGAAGACTTGGCTCTTCACCCAGGTTTTTAGTGAGGGAAAATGAGACCCCTCACTTCATTGCCTTTGCATTTTTTTATGTTTCATTGACTTTATTGTAATTTCTTTGATTGTTGTGAGATGCCCAGAGTTGTTGAGAATTGGCTGGCATAGAAATTTAATAAAGTTAATATTTTATGCTGGCTGGTCATACAATCAGCCAGATGTGTAGGCGTCGGTATTTTTTATCTACCTGAGTCCCTCCCAAGGACCTGGGATAGGCAGATGTAAGTGCTTCATAGTGTTAAAGGTATTGTCTACAGCAGGGGTGTCAAACTGCTGGCCTGTGGACTGGACGTGTCATGACGAAACCACGCCCACCCCATTGCCGGCCATGGGGAAAAAGCTCCGATATGTCGCGCGATGTCACATGATCTCATGAGTTTGATATGTCTGGTCTACAGAATATAAGCTGTTCAATTTAAACTGCATTTTGCAATTGAGTGATGGTGGTTTGGTCAATGCCGATAATATTCAAGTGGTACTCCAGCTGTTTTAGGATTATACCCAAGATCTCTATCTCTGTTGGTACTAACTTTGTTTTCTTTTGCCATAATCACTCTGCTTCTATTTGCAGATTTTTATGATTTTGATCTTTCTTTTCTATTCTGTTGTCTCCAGGTACTACTACCTCCACTATCTTTTTTGTTTTTCTTAACAACAATTGTGTTGTGGATCTAAGCAGTGTAGCTTCATGTAATTGACAGATGGAAATTTTGTCAATGTGCGGATTTTCTAAGTACTGGGCAAGAGTTTGTGGTATGCACCCAATATGTCAATAACTACTAGGACCACCACATCTGGTTTATGCCATAATCTTTGAAGTTTGATTTACATATTTTGATACTTTATGATCTTCTCCATTTCTTTTTCTTCTATTCTACTATCCTCTGGTATTACATCAATTATCCACTGTTTCTCTTTTCAAATATTATTATGGTCTGTCACACAATCAACCAGATGTTCAGACTGGATTTGGCATTTTTGTCTACCTATTGAGTTCTTTTCAAGGACCTGGGATAAGCAGATTATTATTATTATTATTATTATTATTATTATTATTATTATTATTATTATTATTATTATTATTATTATTATTATTATTATTATTATTATTATTATTTGAAAAGCCTTTAGTGAGGAACTTTGTCAAAGATTTTTGAACATCCACACATACAATGTTAAGAAGGTAAAGTTCTAAATTCTAAGAATTCTAAAAGGATGGTGAATGCATGCTAATTTCCTTCCAGCAAGATTTGTTTCTTCGTATGCTTAGTTATTTTTTTTAAATGATTACTATATCTATCAGTTCCTTGGGACATACTTTGAGCCGACCATTCCATGATTCCCTGGATAGTCCCTAGTCTTATTTTAAAAATTAGCACCACCTGTGAGGGACACTTGAGTTGTTTGAGTTAGGATGTCGCACCTGAATTATTTAATAACTCTCAGATGGATGGCCTTAGGATCTTGAGATTTGTAACTATGTAGTCTCTTAAAAGGCATTCCATGGGCCTTTGGCCTATAGTCATGCTGGTCACATGACCACAAAAATGTCTTCAAACAACACTGGCTCCCTTGGCCAAGGAGCGGAGATGAGCACCACACCTGAGAATTGGACACGACTATATAGGGAAACCTTTATCTTTACTAGTCTCTTAATATATTTTACCTCTGTTTGCTTTAGCTCTTCTGATTCTGGAAAAAGTCAATACAAGGTCAAGTCTCTGTCCTCCATTTTTTTGTATAATTATCATTCCTGTTTCAAACACAGAGAAATACCCGAAAACTCTCGTGAGGCATCAGAACTGATACAAACAGCTGGTGATGACTGAACTATCTTATTAGGCAGATTTTGTACTCCCTTCTTTGTGCCAAAAAAAGAGTCACTTTTCAAAAAGATGTTCAAGGTCGCTCTATTCTTCTATAGAATTTTTTTTCCCAGTTCAGAGCAAAAGTCTAGTTATAACGTAGCTTTGGGGGAGACACAGCTCCACAGAGATGCTGTAGCTCAAAATAAGCCTCATTTATACACTGTGCTATTGAGAACTGCTTCCTAATATACCTTTTATGTGCCTTGATAATTCTTGTATCTCTCACCTTTTAATGTTCACAAAGAAGTAAGTTACAGAATACTGTAGATTATTTCTCTATGTTCTCTTTAACACACTACTCTATGATGGAGGTTCCCATACAGTGAGTATTCATCTGCTTTGCTCCATTTAAATCAAAATTATCTTTTTCATAATTTTTATTGTCCAGTAGAAAGAAAGCTAAATTGTTCTCAAATTAGCAGGAGCTCAGAAAGTGAAGGCTTTCGTAGGGATAAGTCCAATGGGGAACAGTAGACTTTATTTGATTCAAGTATTCATAGGACAAGGCTCCTTGATGGACTCTATTTATAGTATCTGCTATCTTATTATAAACAAAGAGTTACCAACAGCAGCTGAATCATCCCTCACGATCCTGCTCACAATCTCCATAAATGAAATTCAAATTACTTTTTAAATAATTCAGAAAAATGCACCGCACAGAGATGGCTAAATCTTGTGAGATTTCACTTGTGAAATTTCTCAAGTGCTTTCAGGTAAGAATGGTGAAGACTCATGCAATATCTTGCTAATTCTCTGCACCGTTGTATAACACCTTATGTGAAGGATAGAATCAAGATCATGTGAAGTGTTAATACCACTTTACAATGCCTTGGTAAGGCCACACTTGGAATACTGCATCCAGTTTTGGTCACCGCGATGTAAAAAAGATGCTGAGACTCTAGAAAGAGTACAGAGAAGAGCAGCAAAGATGATTAGGGGACTGGAGGCTAAAGCATATAAGGAAGGGCTGCTGAAATTGGGTATGTCTAGTTTAACAAAGAGAAGGACGAGGGGGGACATGATAGCAGTGTTCCAATATCTCAGGGGCTGCCACAAGGAAGAGGGAGTCAAGCTATTCTCCAAAGCGCCTGAAGGCAGGACAAGAAGCAACGGGTGAAAACTAATCAAGGAGAGAAGCAACCTAGAACTAAGAAGAAACTTCCTGACAGTTAGAACAATTAACCAGTGGAACAACCTGCCTCCAGAAGTGGTGAATGCTCCAACACTGGAAGTTTTTAAAAAGAGACTGGACAGCCATTTGTCTGAAATGGTATAGGGTTTCCTGCCTGAACAGGGGGTTGGACTAGATGACCTCCAAGGTCCCTTCCAACTTTATATTATTATTATTATTATTATTATTATTATTATTATTATTATTATTATTATTATTATTATTATTATTATTATTATTATTATTATTATTATTATTATTATTATTATTATAAGCCAGTTTTGAAAGTACAGCTTTTTATAGCTGAATTTTGCAGCCATTTAACCATTTTATGAAATTAAGAAGTTTTATTGAACTGTCACCATTGTTATTTTTTTACTCCAAGGGGTCTTTTTTTTGCTTCTGTACTTTACTATAATAATAAAGCATAAATTACAATAAGTCATTTTTCTTGTCTGGAATAGCCAGCAATTATTTCCAGTAGGGTGAACTGAGTCGTGGCATGCTGCTTTTTGATAAAGGTTTTTTAATATTTGCATTTCCCCCCTAACTGCCTGCCACAACAAAGAAAATGGTACCATCATACTATTTTTAATAATAAAATATAAAACTGTCTTCTTTGTCATATTCACAGCTGAAAGTCATCTTTTCTTGATTGTGATGCACATGTATGCACACACACACCCAATTTTCTTAAATAAAAGTGATGCTATTGGACTGTGTAATTGCTAAGTCTGAATAGTGAGAAATAGGATGCATTTATTACTGATATAAATGCACCAGAATATACAATTTCACTGCTTCAGTTCCATAGCAGATGTAACTTTCATGGTTCCTATGTAATTTATAACAGCCTTCTCCAACCTCCAATACTCTACTGAAGGTCCTAGAATATCCAAACTGCTCCTGTCTTTAAGCAGATAAAGCTGCAGATATCAAAAGCAGGAAGTGGTTCTGTGTCATTCTTCCTGAGCCCTCACACCTTTCCATTTGTCATCCAAGGGGAAGAAAATATTTATCTGTTGTTTGCCTCCTAGGTTGACTGGCTCAGAAATAGGAAACTGAGGTGTGCCAGTCTCTGTCTCCTGGTGATGTGATGCTGAATTATCATATTTCTTTTAATAATAAGTACAGTATGTTGACTCCAGGCCCAGAAATGAGTGAGTGACACAACCCTGCCCTTCTCCTCAGATAGCTTAGGTTGGAAGACAGGTATAGAATATCACCCAGCAACATCTACAGAAAACCATGATGACCAGTGACAACAAAGATCAGTGACAAGAAAGCTAAAACATATGAAGAATGGTTGCAGGAAATGGGAATGTCTATTTTAATGAAAAGAAGGACTAGGGGTGACATGATAGCAGTGTTCCAATATTTCAGGGGTTGCCACAAAGAAGAGGGAGTCAAGCTATTCTCCAAAGCACCTGAAGGCAGAACAAGAAGCAATGGATGGAAATTAATAAAGGAGAGAAGCAACCTAGAACTAAGGAGAATTTCCTGACAGAATTAATTGAATCACTGGATTGACTTGCCTCCAGATGTGGTGGTGTTCCAACACTGGAGGTTTTTAAGAAGAGATTAGACAACTATTTGTCTGTAATGTTATAGGATTTCCTGCTTGAGCAGGGGGTTGGACTAGAAGACCTCCAAGGTGTCTTCCAACTCTTTTATTCTGTTATTCTATAAATGTATATGGTGATGTCACCACACAGACACTGCCATTACATACCTATGTCCTGATATCTGAAGTAAACCCATCACTTATAGTATTTGCATGACACGATCATGGACATATTATTATTTGTTCCCCTCATCCCCACCTGTGAACGCTCATGATGTCATCCTGTCATAGGGGTGAAGTGAGGTTGAACTGCTAGGCTAGTCTGCTTCTCTGTGTGAAATGGAGAGTGAGAGATCATCTTATCTTTTGCCTCAAGCAATAAAATGAAATCACTGGACAAATTGAACTTTGAGGGTGAGAGGTTTTTTTAGATGTTACCCATCCTGAGATTGATGAGTGCTCCACTGCCTCCCCCACCTCCCACCTCCCATGCCAGAGTGATGTACTGATTTATAACTTTTTAAAATAAAAACCAAATAATCCATCGGGTCCAGGTACTTTTTCTGGTTTGATATTTTTACAGCTTAAAAAGCTGAAAAACCTTGTTGTTGTAGGTCCGTTCATAATTTGTCTTTGTCTCTCTGTAATCCTTGATAGATTTTGTTTTTTTATCTGTTTTCCTCAAATGGAACTGGCTGTATAAAATTGCAATTTAGAAATATTTAAAATTATTTAAAAATCTTTCTCCAGCTTCCAATTTGAGATAGTGGGAGGATTTGACAGGGCCTCCAAATTTTATCTGAGTCAGTTCAACGGCATTACAGTTGATGTCATTTGATGTTAGTGGTTTGTATTGCCTACGATAATATTGATTCAAGATAACCAACTTCCTCTGAGTGCAACAGCAAAAACTGTTTTTCCACTGGAGGGTGCTATGCCTGAGTCAATCTTTGCAGCTCATTTTTGCCATTCTGATTCATTCAAGAATGCTGTACAAAACATACTGTTAATGAATCCTGATGAGCTCTTGTTTAGGACAGGTTGGGTAAGATTACTGTTTTATGTCAGAATGTTAACAAAAGGCATTTGAATTAGCCCTCACAAATATTTTGTAATCTCCTGTTAGAGATGACAGCGAGGGCGAATGATGAATCAAGAGTGCAGGTGGAAACATGCTCCTTCTGTGAAATATACCTGTGTCCTTCTTGGCAGACATGTTTTACCTGTTCTAGGAGGACATGACTAACAGTAGCTCTTCTATGTGTGCTGCCTCTCACACATTCAGCATGTGCAGGCCATGGGAACGGTAGGAAGGGGCAAAGTGTTTATGTACATTGCCTTTCATAATGATATCCACTAGTTCCATTATATCATTATAAGATGTCTCTTTCTCATCATTTCTACTTCCTCTTGCTAGTTTGTCATCAGATCAGGTGGGATGTAATCATAGTACATTGTTAAAATGATTGATAGGAGGGTAATAATTGGTCAATACTTCCCGTGTTATTCTGGCTCACAAAATTTCATACCAGGATGGACTTGGTATAGTTTAAGGAAAAATAGGTTTGAGTGAAGCTAGACTAGGCTCGCTACCATAATATAAAAGGCATCCAAAACAACATTTCATTCTGCCACTTTCTGAAATTCTGACAGTGCCTTCCATCCAGTTCTGAAAAGGTTGCTAATTGTTTGAACAAATTATTGCTCACCTCTCACTTGTCTCCCTTTGCAATCCTCCACCAGTATGCAGCAGTCTGGAGGTAGCCTAAAGTCTAATCCTTGCCTGTTGCTCCTTTTGAAAAAATTAACACACCCACTCTAATCAGGTTGCAGAACTACAATATCCTTCATTGGCACCAGTTTTTTGTCAACTCCCTTCACTAGCACGAAGGTTTTTTTTTTTTTAAATGTCCTTAACACCAACATAAAAAGTAATTCTTCAAGTGGCCAACTAACTGCAAGACAGATGAGACATGCATACTGATCATCAGGTACTTGCATGAAAAAATCCTTGCAAACTGGAGGAAAGAACAAGGGAGACTTCCCGTCAAATACCTACCTGCAAACTGGCAGTTCGGTGGTTTCCAAAATGTGGCGACTGGAAAGACACTGCAGTACCGTAGATCTGGGATGCATGAAAAGGTGAGTAGGGGATGCAACAACAGCTCATGTCAAAGTACAGAAAAATTCCAAATTATTTCAGCTACAATAACAGAATCGTCCCACCTCCTGAAACTGGCAATAATGTGCGAAGATTCTTAGCATTAACTTTTTTTTTCTTCTAGTCAAAGAAATGGATGGAGATTAGTCCTATGAGAAATCACTGATAGGGGGACATATCACTCCAGGCCTGTATTCTGAAGACTTCCTGGAAACCATGTCAGTCAGTCAGTCTGATGCTGCTGCAAGGCGTTTGCCCATCTAACTCTTGGAAGGGGCATTTAGTTCTCAATTTATTACTCATTAAGCAAAAAGGCCATCATCCAGTGAGTGCCCTAATTCTAATAATTGTTGTTTGACAATGATGGAAACACATTTCTTTCCTGCCCTGAAGAACAAAAGTGGACATATATCAAATGATTGCTGCTGCTGTTCTTGGCATCATTCCTATCTAACTGCAGCTGGATGCACATTCGTCATGGAGTTTATTATTTTGGGCCGGTTGGATTAATAATCCTCATCTCAAAGCAGCACTCTGACTAATGGGAAAAGGAACAAAAAGTCATTTTAAACCCATTAAAAACAAGAACTTTACATCATAACTTCAATATGAACATTCAATGCTATTTGCACTATAATAAAACATTACTAATCATTCAAAAGACTAAACTTAAAGGCTTTGTCCTACTGCCCCTTCGGAAAACTGAAAGACCAGCTGTTTGTATGAACTACAGAGCAGTCCTGATAAGGTTCTGTGCAATTTCCCCAGCCAGGGCAGATGATACAACCGTCAGTTCAGTTACTATCAGATTTTGACATATTTATACAATTTGATATTCTTTTTATGGTTGAGGATTCTGTCAATAGAGATAAGTGTGTAATAAAAAAAAGAGTTGGTTTCTTAAATCTAAGGCTACCCTCAAGTATCCTTCATTCTTAGTCATGGCTTTTTCTAAACTCCACTTCATTTTCAGTCAAGAATTTAAGCCTTTTCAGTGGACATAAAGATTTGGCAGGGTCTTTTATTTCTCAAATCTTTTATTTGCTTATGCTTGGATACTCAATTACCATATGGATGGCTGTGTTCTAGTAATAGTAAGAAAATCTTTTTTTTTTCAGCATTTGCTAGGTAATCTCTCCTTTCTGTGTCAATTTTCACAGCATGATGCATCTCAAATAATGAAAAAGTGCCTTCCTTTTTTGTCTGTCCTTGAAAAGCATCCTGTCAGTTGTTTTGATTGAAATGGACTTATCTGAGTCCCTACTAAAATGAGGTCTTTGCAAGACAACCCTTTTTTTGCCACGTTTAATTTTATAAATATTAATACATAAACAAAGGCAATATCACAAAAAGGTAGCAAGCTGTGTTCATGCGGCAGTTCAGGGGAATACGAGGCTGAACCCAACTTTTTAAATGCGGAGGTTTCATGACATGGTAAGAATCCCAAACAGTGCATCCCAAACTGGCTCTAGACATTTGGATATACCCATATCTTAGTATGGCTTATCTTCCAATTTAATCAGGAATTTGAAAAAGGTGCTCTCTTCTTTTCTTTCTTTCTTTCTTTCTTTCTTTCTTTCTTTCTTTCTTTCTTTCTTTCTTTCTTTCTTTCTTTCTTTCTTTCTTTCTTTCTTTCTTTCTTTCTTTCTTTCAGAACAGCCTATAGGGTAAGTAAGTAAGTCTAGCTAGCATTGGGATGCATTCTTTAAGGTCATTAACATAAAAGAAATTTAACATATGTCATTTCTTTCTTTCTTTCTTTCTTTCTTTCTTTCTTTCTTTCTTTCTTTCTTTCTTTCTTTCTTTCTTTCTTTCTTTCTTTCTTTCTTCTTTTTTTGAATGTTGAGCCAGGAGTTTTACAGTTACAATTTTCAACCCAGACATTTTTTTCTGTTTTTCAGACATTTCCATCCTACTCACACAATAAGTAATTTTAATTACCTCAGTATCCATTTGGCGGGGTCAGATGGCAACAATTCTGCAAAATTATATTTAACTCTCAAGCAAATACAAATATTTATAGAATGTGCTGTTATTGCTTTTCACTTTTTAACTGTTTTTCAGAAGTCTTTTTCAATTTTGGCACCCCGTAAAATTTGGTGCCCATAGGCTGGTGCCTTTTCATACTTACTCTAGAGCCAGCCCTGCACTTAGTGCCAGTGTGTCACTTTACACAGTGTTCTAACATATAGCATTTTTAGATTGCTCCCTCATCACAGTATGACTATTTTTCAGGAAGTATTACATATACTTCATTTCACTGGAACTGGAGGGAGAATGTGAGTTGGAAAATTGACGCCCCCAAGAGAGAAGCAGGCATTTCTACTTTATTTCTCTTTGTAATTTTTAATATTCTATTCCAGAAGCTATTGCAAAAGTAGGAGAAAAGGGATGCTTATTATTCTAGAATCTCAAATTGCCCTTGTTTTTTTGAAAGCCATTCAAGATTTGTTGATGTCTCCTACTTGAGGGGGATATGTATGGTTCTAGACTGGAATTGCTGGTGAAACCCTTGAGAAGTTGGGGTATGATTCTACCAATACCTGAGAAAATCTGGAGAGGAAACAAAGACACAGCTCCTGGACCCAAATGGGATGTTCTTTTACATTTCTTCTTGCAATTATTCATTGTGGAATATTTCTGCATCTCTATATCTTATTGCAAGATTTTATTGCATTAACTGGGTAATTTCACTGGGTGTATATTCATTCACTGGGTGTATAGAAACATCCCTGATTAAGAAACCAGGTGACACTCCTCCATCAACCAAGCCCATCACTGGAGAAGAGAGGTGTTGTCATTCATAAAAAAAATCTATTAAGCTAAGGTGTCATTTTATTCATGACACGGAACAATACAGGTTACAACAGAGTCAAGGTCACCTCCTGACTGATGTTTTCCCATAGACTTATTTGTACTGAAAATAGAAACATCCATTCTACAGCTATAAGGCCTATGAAGAAATTGCTTTACAGATAATTAGAAACTGGTGTTTTCCTAAGCACTTTGGTAAGGCAACCTCAAGCGCCACAATCAAAACTTTTGTTAAAATGTGTATATTCGCATAAATAATTATATAGCCTTCCAGGTGTATCATGTTTTTTAAAAATGAATTAATAAGTTCTATAATTTAAGATTATTGTTAGCCTTAGGGATATCCATACTGCTATTTATTTGTTTGAGCTTCTCTTAATTGTCAAACAGATTTAATGCATAGATTTCATTAAAACTCTCATTGTTTGTGGCCAAACTCCACACATGACAGCAGGAACATGAACTAAGATAATAATAATAATAATAATAATAATAATAATAATAATAATAATAATAATAATAATAATAATAATAATAATAATAATAATAATAATAATAATAATAATAATAATAATAATAATAATAATAAAGTTGGAAGGAACCTTGAAGGTCATCTAGTCCAACCCCCTGCTCAGGCAGGAAACCCTATACCATTTCGGACAAATGGCTGTCCAGTCTCTTCTTAAAAACTTCCAGTGTTGGAGCATTCACCACTTCTGGAGGCAGGTTGTTCCACTGGTTAATTGTTCTAATTGTCAGGAAGTTTCTCCTTAGTTCTAAGTTGCTTCTCTCCTTGATTAGTTTCCACCCGTTACCTTCAGGCACTTTGGAAAATAGCTTGACTCCCTCTTCTCTGTGGCAGCCCCTGAGATATTGGAACACTGCTATCATGTCTCCCCTCTTCCTTCTCTTCATTAAACTAGACATACCCAATTCCAGCAGCCGTTCCTTATATGCTTTACCCTCCAGTCCCCTAATCATCTTTGTTGCTCTTCTCTGTACTCTTTCTAGAATCTCAACATCTTTTTTACATCGCGGTGACCAAAACTGGATGCAGTATTCCAAGTGTGGCCTTATCAAGGCATTGTAAAGTGGTATTAACACGTCACGTGATCTTGATTCTATCCCTCTGTTGATGCAGCCTAGCACTGTGTTGGCCTTTTTGGCAGGTGCAGCACACTGCTGGCTCATATTTAGGTGATTGTCCACTAGGACTCCGAGGTCCCTCTCACAGTTACTACTATTGAGCAAGGTACCCCCTGTGCTGTACTTGTGCATTTGGTTTTTCTTGCCTAAATGTAGAACCTTGCTTTTTTTCACCATTGAATTTCATTTTGTTAGATAGCGCCCAGTGTTCAAGTCTGTCCAGATCCTTCTGTATCTTAAGCCTGTCTTCTGGAGTGTTGGCTATTCCTGCCAGCTTGGTGTCGTCTGCAAATTTAGACAAATGACTGTTCAGTCTCTTCAGTCAGTTATGGAGCACTCACAATTTCTGGAGGCAAGCCTTTCTACTGAATAATGTGATGATGTGGAGGCATAATTTTAGAATAGAATAGAGCTAGAAGGGACCTTGGAGGCCTTCTAGTCCAGTCCTCTGCTCAAGCAGGAGAACCTATACCATCTCAGACAAGTGAATGTTTAGCCTCTTCTTAAAAATCTCCAGTGAGGGAGCACCCACGATTTCTGGGAGCAAGCTATTCCACTGGTTAATTGTCCTCAATGTCAGGAAGTTTCTCCTTAATTCCAGGTTGTTCTCTCTTTGATCAGTTTCCAACCATTGTTTCTTGTCCTGCACTCTGGTACTTTGGTGAATAATGTGACCCCCCCTCTTCTTTGCAGCAACCCCTCAAATTCTAGAATACTGCTATTCTAGAATATTTCTTCTTTTCTTTAGACTAGCCAAACCCAAGTCCTGCAGCCATTCTTCATATGTTTTAGTCTCCAGCCCTTTGATCATCTTAGTTGCTTTTCTCTGAATTTTTTTCCAAACTTTCAACATCTTTTTTATGATGTGGTGACCATAATTTGCTGCGGTATTCCAGGTGTGGTCTTACTAGGGTTTTATAAACTAATACCTCACGTGATCTTGATTCTATG
This sequence comes from Protobothrops mucrosquamatus, assembly GCF_001527695.2. Taxonomy (NCBI): domain Eukaryota; kingdom Metazoa; phylum Chordata; class Lepidosauria; order Squamata; family Viperidae; genus Protobothrops; species Protobothrops mucrosquamatus. The sequence continues at coordinate 342,249 of NW_015387296.1, read as the reverse complement.
CCTCTGTTTATACAACCCAGGATTGTATTAGCTTTTGGGGCTGCTGCTGCACGCTGCCGGCTCATGGTTAAGTGATCATCCATTAGGACTTCAAGGTCCCTCTCACAGTTACTGTTTTTAAGCCAGGTCTTGCCCAATCTGTACTTGTACCTTTGATTTTCCTGCCTAAATGTAAAATTTTGCTTTTTTCCACGCTGAAACTCATTTTGTTGGATAGGACTATTGTTCAAGTTTGTCAAGATCTTTTGGGATCCTGAGTTTGTCTTCTGGGGTGTTGGCTACTCCTACCAGTTTGATGTCATCTTCAAATTTGATGAGTTTCCCTTCTATTCCCTCATCTAAGTCATTTATGAAGATATTTATTTATTTATTTATTTATTTATTTATTTATTTATTTATTTATTTATTTATTTATTAAATTTATATACCGCCCTATCTTCCTTGCGGGACTCAGGGCGGTGAACAGGCGATACTAAAAACCATGATAATAAATAAATAGTTTGTTTTAAAATCAAATTAAATAACAGGCCTGTTCTAACAACACACCCGTAAAATACCCCCCACTGAAACATAATCAAACTACGCCAGGCCGGCCGCACGGAATAGATGGGCCTTCAGGGCTTGGCAAAAAAGGCGCAGGTCCGCAACTGTACGTAGGTTGGGGGGTAGGTCATTCCAGAGGGCAGGAGCTGCCACAGAGAAGGCTCTCCCCCTGGGGATCGCCAGCCGGCATTGTCTGGCCGACGGCACTCTAAGGAGGCCCTCTCTGTGGGAGCGGACTGGTCGAAGGGAGGTGTTTGGTAGGAGGCAGTCTTGCAAATACCTAGGTCCATTGCCATGGAGCGCTTTAAAAGTTGTTACTAACACCTTGAAGCGCACCCAGAAGGCCACCGGCAGCCAGTGCAGCTCGTGCAGGAGAGGTGTTACATGGGAGCATCTAGAGGCCCCCCAAATCCCCCGCGCAACCGCATTCTGAACTAGCTGGAGCCTCCGGGTGCACCTCAAGGGGAGCCCCATGTAGAGAGCATTGCAATAGTCCACTGTAATGCAAGAGTACCAGGCCTAAGATGGAGCCTTGTGGTACACCACTGCTTACTTCTCTCCATGTGGATGTAATGCCATTGAGGACTACTTGCTGAGTACAGTTTGTCAGCCAGCTACAGATCCATCTGGTGGCGATGTTGTCTACTCTATTCCATCTTTTTCTAGCTTACTAAGCAGCAGGTTGTGGTCTACTTTGTCAAATGCCTTACTGAAATCTAAGTATACTATGTCCACAGCGTTTCACTGGTCTATTAATTTAGTCATTTTGTCGAAGAATGAAATAAGATTGGTTTGGCATGATCTGTTTTTAACAAACCCATGCTGGCTACTGGTTATAACTTTGTTTGCTTCTAGTTGTTCACAGATCTGTTTTTTTTATTATCTTTTCTAGGATTTTCCCAGGTATTGATGTTAAACTGATTGGTCTGTAGTTTCCTGGGTCCGTTTTTTTCCCTTTCTTGAAGATGGGAACCACATCAGCCCTTTTCCAATCCTCAGGTATTTCCCCAGTACTCCAGGATTTTTGAAAGATGTGGTGCAATGGTTCCGAGATAATATCTGCCAGCTCCTTCAGAACTCTGGGATGCTATCTGTCAGGCCCCATTGATTTATATTCTTCAAGATCAGATAGGTGTTCTCTTGCCATTTTCTTGCTTATTTTAATTTTTGTTTCTAACTTGTCTTTTACAGTGTTTTTTGGGGGGTATGTTGGGCTATAGTTTCTTTTTGTGTGAAGACTGATGCAAAGTATGAGTTGAGCAGCTCTGCTTTCTCCCTGCTGCCTGTTATTTCCTTGCCATCTTCTCTCTTTAGTGGACCTACAGTTTCCTTGACTTTTTTCTTGTTGTTAATATGTTGGAAGAAACTTTTTTTTATTATCCATGATTTCTGTTGCAAGTCTTTGTTCATTCTGAGCTTTTGCTTTCCTGACTTCATCTTTGCATGTTCTGGCTGTCTAATCAGCCTTAATTGTGTGCCCCTCTTTCCATTTTTTTTTGTCCTTTTTGTCTTTCAGTTTGTCAGAGAGATCTTTATGCAGCCATGCTGGTTTCTTCTTGAATTTCTTGTTTTTCTTTTTCAGTAGTATTGTGCTGGTATGGGCTTTTATGGTTGCTTTTTTCAGAATTTCCCATACTTCTTGGGTTGTTTTCCCCTTTAGGATTTTCATTCATGGGATCTTTCTTAGGTTCTCTCTGAATTTGCTAAAGTCAGCTCTTTTGAAGTTCAAGACACTGGTTGGATTGTTTTCTGTTGCTAGTGTTTGCGTTATATTAAATTCCAGTATGACGTGGTCACTTTGGCCCAAGGTTCCAGCAACTTCAACTCCCTCTATCATTTCTTCTCTATTAGTTAGAATTAACTCCAGTATGGCTTTACATCTAGTTCCCTCCTCCACCTTTTGGATGACAAAGTTGTCAGCTAGGTTGGTCAGGAATCTATTTGATCTCCCACTCATTGCAGAGTTTGTCTCCCAGTTGATATCTGGATAGTTGAAGTCTCTCATTACTACTGTGGTATGCTTCCTACATACATTTGTTAACTGGTTGGCAAGAGTTCATCTATTTCTTCTGATTGGTTGGGTGGTCTATAATATACACCTATGGTAATGTCAGGTTTTTTTTCTTTTTTATTGACCCATATACATTCTGGAGAGATTTTATCTTGGATCATGTGCATTTCTGTAGATATGTAGTATTCTCTTACATAGAGTGCAACTCCACTTCCTCTTTTTGTAGACCTGTTTCTTTTGAACAATTTGTATCCATCCATCAGTCCATTCCATTCATGGGTTTCGTCCCACCAGGTTTCTGTAATGCCAACTATATCATACCCTCCCTCGTGTACTGTTGCTTCTAGTTCGCCCTATTTGTTCTCCAAGCTTTGAGCACTTATATATAAGCATTTAAGACTTTTATGCCTCTTCATGGGTATGTTTCCTGCATCTCCTGATTGTTGTTGGGGTTTTTCTTTTTTCTCATCTCTGCATACCTCATTGTTTGATTTGTTTTCTTGGGATTTGTGATTGATTTTGGGTTCTAGAGATTCTAAAGATTGGTCACCCTCACCCCTCAATTTTAGTTTAAAGCCCTCCTGGTGAGTTGGGCCAGTCTTTTCCCGAGTACATTTTTCCCTGTTTTCATGAGGTGCAGTCCATCCCTTAGCCAATGGTTTATTTCTAGAATTCTTTTTTCCCTCAATAAGTGTTGGCCTTTTGTTGGGAGTACGGATGAGAACACTACTTGTGCTCTTAGCTTCTTAACTTTCTTGCCTAGTTGTTTGTAATCTCTCACTATTGTACTCAGGTTCTTTGTTGTGTCATTCGTCCCAATGTGAAGGAGGAGGAAAGGGTAGTAATCAGTAGGCCTAATTATTTTGGTTAGGTTCTCAGCCACATGTTTGATTTTTGCTCCAGGGAGACAACATACCTCCCTGGATTGTATGTCCGGTCTGCAGATGGATGATTCCATTCCTTTGAGGATAGAATCTCCTATTACCAACACTTGCCTTCCTTTTGGGGGGGGATGTAGTCTGGGGTGCTTTTCTGTTTATCTCTGGTGTGTTTGTTGATGTGACTTTTTTAGGGATATTTGAAGTGACTTTTTAAGGGATATTTGAAGTTGTTTCTTTGCTAGGCGTCTGCATGTTTTCTTCGAGGGGGAGGTTGTGGATCTGCGTGTTTCCATCTAAGAGAAGAAATCAATTGCTCAGTTTTAGTGGGGCTGTTTCTGGTTGGGTTGGATTGGGCAGAAGGGGTTTGTTAGTTGTAGGCTGCTTCTTTCTTTGAGTATTGTGTTTCCTTCTATGTGTGACATACCTCCATTTGTCTTCCTCCAAGGGTTTATCAGTAGGGTCAAATCCTCTGGGAGTTATTTGTTCATTAATTGGTTCGGTTTGGGTAGAGCTTTCTTTTGTATGTTGGGGTTTGGCTAGAGTTGCCTCTTAGTTCCTTACTTTTTCCTCCAGTAGTTTACATAGTTTATATCTAATGCATGTATAGTTTGGGTGTTCTTTGGGCATAAGCACATACATGGAACATGTATTGCATATCACAATAGTATGAGTCACCTGTTCCATGAGTTTGTTGTTTGAAAATCCCTCTTTTTGGTTGGTGGATGTGCTTTGCTGTTAGCCTTGTTTCTAGAGTCTCTGTTTAGATAATTATGCCTATTTTTTCTAGCCTTTTTTCTGCCTGTTTGTGCTTGTTTTTTTTTTTTTGCCTTGTTATTTAGGTATAGATAAAAGTATGTGGCAGTATGCCCTTTGGTTTTAATGAAAAAAAAATGCAGTTTATATTGAAGTTAAAAGTTAATGTTAGGATAGGGCTATTTAACAAAGGGAAGGGCTACTTTCTACTCAACAAGGGATTTGCTTTTAGCTTTCTGCTCTCTGTCTAAAACTTCATCGCTATCTTTCCTTTTCTTAATTTGCTCCTTATTTATCTCTATCCTCTCTGCCTTGCTTTTTTGACTGCCTTCCTGTGCTCAGCTGGTCTTTCTAATTGCCCCCAGTTGCCTCCAGCCGTTGCTCCTTTGAGGTCTCTCTGCTCCTTTGAGGTGATGAGCTGGTCTAATAGCCGGTCTTTCTGAGCTGGGCAGGTTTGCTAGTTGGTTTTTCTCTGCTGAGCAGGTTTAATAGCAGAGCTGAGGACTCTCTGATAATGTAACTCTTCTACCAGTTTCTCCTGTAAAATATTAGGATTTGCAGTACCTCAGGGCATGGAAATGGGGCTGGAGGTCAGGGATAGGGACAAAATGTTTTTGTGGCAAAGTTCCTCATGTGGGCTTGAGGAATGTGTTTAGCACCTGTCAGCCCTTTGAGGTAGACAAGGATAAGGGATCAGGGATGTCAGGGATGCTAGAAATGCACTGAATTGTTATAGGTTGGTAACAGGATCTTGAGAACTTGTCCATTTTTTTGCCTCTGCCCCATCTTATAAAAAACTAAATCAAGGTGGGCGTATTTGTATTTCTTTATCATGATTTCCTCTTTCCCAGGACTGAGCCATCTTTTCTGAAACTCTCCCCTTAATACAGTGGTTCTCAACCTTTTTAATGCCGCGACCCCAACCGGTCGTAAGTTGAGGACTAAACCGGTCGTAAGTCGAGGACTAAACCGGTCGTACGTCGAGGACTAAACCGGTCGTAAGTCGAGGACTACCCAACCGGTCGTAAGTCGAGGACTTTCCCTGCCCGGGAGCGCCGCGCATGCGTGGTTCCACCCCCTGCGCCGGCCGAGGCGTAGCTGGCAAGCGGCAGAGACGGAGCAGACCGACTACCAGCTGGCCCAGCTCAAGGGAGGTAAGGCACCCGCCGGAAAAGGGAAAAAAATGGTGGACAGACTTGCTTGGCGACCCCCGTGAAATGGTCAATCGACCCCAAATGGGGTCGCGACCCATAGGTTGAGAACTGCTGCCTTAATAGTTTATCCATCCCTTCCTCATTCCCAGGGCCAGGTCTATATTCTTTCATGGCACCCCAACATATCTGAAAGTTGGAAAACCCATTCATAAAATCAGCTCTGACCTGGAGAAACGGTTGAGATAGGAAATGTAACACCTATTGCTTCTTTTGTAGCAGGTAGTCGAGCACATGATTTGTACGTTCAGCATCTGGGCTGCCCAAAGGACCCTTACAAACAAAAGAAGAATGAATGCTCCAATATCTGAATCATTGCTACCAGCCCCAAGAAATTACATTCTGTCAAATAGACCAGAGACCTGTTTTTCTCTAAAACTGATCTATCTGTTCATTAATATTTTGTGCTAGTCAAGTTGTCACAGATACGCAGATACAGTTTGCTGAAGAGATTGCACAGAACTGGATTTTTCACATTTAGGACTGAGCCATGCTGGCTCAGGAATTCTGGGAGTTGAAGTCCACGAATCGTAAAAGAGCCAAGGTTGCCTACCCCTGACCTAGCCTATTGTCCATCAGTATGACCGATGACTATGTCCCTCCCCCAATCTTTGATGGTGGTGAAGTTGATGATAATAATGCCGCTCTTAGTTTAATTATTGTTTAGATCATGAGGACTGAAAAAAAATCAAAGAAAGGAGCCAAAGTTGATAACCTGCTCAAGAGTCATGATGCAGCAGAATTTTGAAATTGTGATTGTTTTGTGAGTGGGGCTAATGACAGTGCATTCTCTGGATGCCTCCAGGCATTTCAGCTCTGTATCCCACAACAGCAATTGTGTAATAGAAATGCTATGATGAATTGATGGGTTCATTAGTCTATAATTTAAGAATCAATGGGCAAAGCTTCATAAAGAAACACAGCTCACGGTGGCAAAGTTCCAGCACTTTAATTGCAGCAGGAGCTCAGTGTCGACATTTATTTTCTTAAATGCTTCCCAAGAACAAAGAAAACAATCACACACATTGAGAGGCTGAAGGGTAATGTGGCAGTTGGGCAAGTTTGTGTGTGTTTGTGAGACAGGGAATGAGAATGAATAGCTTAACTGGAAAATCACTTAGAATAGCTTGGCAGTATTTTCTCCAGTATTAGAAATCAGTGCAGCTGACATATTTTTGCATTCCCTAACTAGGCTGTCCTAGTGAACATGCTGAGCAAAACCAGCTGCTGTCATGGTGAGAAGGAAAAAAAGAAAATGGCCCATTAGTGGTGGAAATTGTAGACCCTGGGGGCATCATATATGTTTATGTGGAAATCATTGATCTATTACTAAAGACACAATCCACCTAATGGGTTGGATATAGATTGATTCCTATGGAAAACAGTAAACTTAAGTAACCCATGATTGAATTAAGCCAATGATCTGATCTGTCCAGTGGTGGGATTCAAATATGTGAACAACCGGTTCTCTGTGTGGATGCCACTTCTGGAAGTCCATTCTGGGCCTGGGCAACAAAAAATTAGCTACCAGTTCTGCCTAACTGGTGCAAACCGGCTGAATCCCACCACTGGATCTGTCCCACTTTAAGCATGGCTGAGCTTTGAAGCCACTTGTTACAACCTAGTGATGTTTTTAAAGAACAGCCAAAAGAAAACAGATTGTTCTGTAGCGCATATCTGTGCTTCAATTCACTTTCAAGACATTTTTATACTTGTAGGCTTTGAGAAACATTTACAGTTACTGCAAAGATCTGAAGATGTTACATTATTTGGATTAGTTTACCATCCACTATGATGGCTCTTGAAATATGCATGCATTTTCTCAGGGACCAGCTGGATTTAACGCAAAAGCAATGCAGTGTCATTTTGAGTTTGGGTATGCAGCTTGCAATCAAAGCTGGACACTCTGAGCTTTAGAATACTAGCCCAACTGGATTGTGGCCTATTGTAGCTGGCTACTTTGTGTCTTGTAACTCTAGCCTAGAAAACCTCCATCTCTAACCAGCCAGCCAACTTCTATACTGATGGAATAATCAAAATATCTGGAAGGCATCAGGGGTACCCATTCCAGGCATTAATGCCGTCATTGATTTTCTAAAGAATGAATAGGGACTGTTCAAACTTTTCCCTTATACTGTGCCATTTCTTCTCAAAACTTTGGCTTACTAAATTCTGTCAACTTCTCTAGCAAATAATACCCCATGGTAATCTTTCAAATTCAGGCCAACATTATGGAAGACTAACAGTTCTGGCCTCTCAAGAACTGTTTATGTAAGTCAATTTTGAAGTAGGTCATTGTTAAAAGAAAGGTCTTCACACATTTGCTCATGAAAAGAACGTGGAGTTATTAGATCTGTGATAAAACTGACTAATATAACACTGAAATCATAAATATAAAATAGACATGTGTAGGTTACTGGAGATCAGAGGTGAGGAACCCAGAGCCCTGCAGATGTTTATGTTCGAGCATCTAGTCCACTGCATATTTTCTCTGCAGACTCTACACTTAGCTAGCCTTTCCTAAATTGGCATCCAGCAAATGTGTTTTAAGGCAACTCCAGATGGTCTCTGGGAGCACCAGCCAACATAGTCAAATGCTAGAAGTTGCAGCTTAATAAGTCTGGGAGGACTGTAGATGTTCCACTCCTTTTCTAGGTTATCAAAGAACAGAGACTTACCATGATTGTCTTGCACTATGGATTTAAACCACATAGTAGTAGTTTTAACCATTCAGTCATGTCCAACTCTTGGTGACTTTATGGCCAAGTGCTCTCCATGCTACCCTGTCAAACACAGCTTCTTTCAGTTATTGGATGTTTGTCTTTGTACCATCTTTGATGATATCAAGCCAGTGAATTCTTAAAACCCATACTATGGACTTAAAAACTGTAAAATAATAACATTGCAGTCATTTGCAGTTAATAACTCAATGGCAGTTAAAGACAATGTTTTAGAACAGGGGTGTCAAACTGCCAGCCCACGGGCCAGACGCATCCCGCAGAAGCTGCGCCCACCCCATTGCCGGCAATGGCAAAATAGTCCCGATACGTTGCGTGACGTCACGTGATGTCGCGAGTTTGACATGTCTGTTTTAGAAGGAATGGGGGAAGAGATGCTAAGAAAGAATGAACTTTGACACTTCAGTCAACCAATTAATCAATTCTTTATTATGGCCATAGACCAGCATAAGAAGGTGATACCACCCATCCCATTTGTCTGCTCCTTGGAAATTATGGCTAGGACTAAAGTCTAATGATAGGTTCTTCACTGTCTCATTGCATGCATTTGCCTGAAAAAAGACATGATAAAAGATAAAGCTACAGTTAATAATATAAATGTTTTATCTGTTCCCAATCTTGCCAAGGAATAATGGCTTTCTTTTGAGCCATGTAATGGGAGCCAATAAAATATGCATGTCACATAAGTAGAAATGGCTGGCCACAAGAGATAACTGATACTGACTCCCCCCTCATCTTGCTAAGGAAATAAAATCCTAAACTTTATTTGTGTTGCATTCAATGGGACTTAATGGCTGTGAGTCTTTATCTGGCATGTCTACACACCCAGCATTTACAGGGTTATAGACTAGACAGGCAGCTATGGAATTATAAATGAAAAACTGGTTGTCGAGACATCAGCAGAATGAGCAAGGAAGGGGCTTCTTCTTCTTTTTTTTTTAAAGTCAGCCTTGGAGAGAGACAATTCTTTCCTATTTCCATTTTTTGTGGGGAGTGGGAGGAAGCAAATTCTACCGCACCAGCAGAACAGCTTTAATAGCGTCTGAGAGGATAATAAGAGAGGAAGAAAACACCCGAGAGGCATAAAGAAAATATCTTCTGTAGGAAATTAAACCAGATCTCAGCAAATAACAACAATAACAGATTTAAATAAAGCTTCAGACACAAATGAATGATTAGAGAGTGAGCATTAGCAGGACCCGGAGAATAAGCCCACAGCAAAAGAACAGCTTTGTAGCACCCGCCGAAAATCCAAGCCATATCAGTGATCTTGAAGTGCTGCTTTGTTTGGCATCCATTATTCATGTTTGGCATTACAGAAAATGCAGCCTTATGACGGAGCCATTATAGGAAGCACCCCTGGAAGCTCAATGGTAATTGGGAAGGAACTGACAGTAGCATCTGTCCCCTCAACCTTCAGTCCCTGGGCATGAAAGTTAGAATAAACTCAGCAATTAGACAATGTGTTTAAACTGCAGAAATCCATTGGAAAGAATATAGGCCAGTGCTGTCTTCTCTAAGAGAAAGCAGGAGACACTGCTGCATCGTGCATTTTCATCATGTGTTTTGAAAAGGGGAGGACAGAAACTCTGAAGAAGAGAATGACTCTGTACAATGTTGTTACATGATTCATCCCACTTCTCTGGTAATCCAACCTTTATAGGATCTTGGTTTCTTTAAGAGGGAGGGGTGCCACTAAAGGTTTATTACTGTTTTAGACTAGTGGTATGCAGTTACAAATATACGAGGTGGATATTGTAGAGTCTCATAGGTTAACCAATTGCAATATTTCTCCATCAAATTTCTAAGAAGCTCCCATCATCTTCCCATTTTTTTGTAGGGAACATCACAGATTCTCTGCCTTTTGCCATCTACAAGTTATAGATTTTGATGCAGAAGTGGCAAAGGGATCTCAGCCATTCTCTTTCTGTTAGGATCAATAATTATCAAGTTGAGTAAGAGATCATTCATGCCAGCACCAGCACAATACTGTAATGACATAATAAATGGATGAGCTACATGGGACCATAATACTCATGACTGGGAAGAAGCTTCCTACATTCTAGGAGACAATCTCCTCAAATTCCCAAACCAAACACGTGGTCAACAGGGACATGAAATTGGGAAAGAAGAAAACCATTCCCGGAGTGGGACGGATAACTTGGAATATGTTTTCCAAGCCAAGTCCTTTCGCAAGCAATGGATTTGGCAACCAAAAAGAAAAAAAAATGTCTCATCCCTTTCAAGACATTATTTGGCATGTGAAATTGCTGCTGGAAGAAAGGTTGCAAAAAAAAAAAATCCTTGGCAGGTATTAAAATCTGAAACTGCTTCTCATATTGTTAAGAAAATCTGGCAAAACTGTTTGACAGCCACAGTCCTGCTCCAAATTTCCCAGCAGTTGTTAAGTGATCCAAAGCTTGGGAAAAGCGAAACAACACCAAATTATTCACATTTGTTAAAAATGGATTGCAAATATCTGCAAACGATATCCAAGTGACAGGAGGAGGAGGAGTGGTCAATGAACATTAAAGTGGCAAATACACTTTTAAAACATACAAAAACAGTTCTGAGTTTGCTGATGAAAACTGAATTGGCAAAGACTTACTCGGAGGCAGTTCTTGATTAGTAATTAATGAAAATATTAATCCACAGAGAAGGTTCATATATTGTGGTAAGTCATAATTTGATTTACTTCGTTTTGGCCTAGTGCAGGGTTAGGCAACCTTGGCTCTTTTATGACTCGTGGACTTCAACTTCCAGAATTCCTGAGCCAGCTGGCTCAGGAATTCTGGGAGTTGAAGTCCACGAGTCATAAAAGAGCCAAGGTTGCCTACCCATGGCCTAGTGTCTGTGTGAGCAGAACCATCAACATTCTAAATGTCAAAGGGCATGCTCATTATACCCAGATGACACCATTGCTCTTTGAATTGCATTAGTTTCCAGTTGCTTCCAGGTACAATTCAAAGTAAATTTCACTTCTTATAAAGGCTTTTATGGCATTGGCCATGGTTACTTGAGGGAGCATCTAGCTCCAATAGTTTCTATCCAACTTCTGTAATTGGGCAGAATGAGTCCATGCTGGGTCTTTTGGGGGGAAAAACAGTATAATTTCTTGATACCCAGGAAGCACACCTTTTCTATCACAGTACCTAACGTATGGAACAAGTTCTCACTAGTGATTCACCACTGAAGGATGATCAAGAAGACCTTGGAAACTTGCATTTCAATTGGCTGCAACTATTTTATGAACATTAAGTGTGCTTTACTAATCTGACTTAGAAATTCTACTGATGTCAGAGGAGCTAAGTAAACCAGAATTGCAGACCCCTCTAGCCACTGATCTGAGAGTTTTCATTGGGGTTCCCTTATTTATATGTCTGTGTTTTTACGACGTAGCTGTTAATCAAAATATTCACTTCTTGGAGTACAATAACAATGCAAAAGTAATATGTGTAAGTACAATAAATCAGGAAGAATGTTCAGCAATATAGTAGTCTGATATTCTTGAGGTTTTTATTAAGCTAGAGAAACTGGACGTTAGATTGGGAGATCCAAAAGTGTGGGCCTTAGAGACATAATTGTCTAGTGTCTGTAAAAAAAAAAATCTGCTGATTGATCTCTGGGATCATTTGGTTTGCTAATTAGCCATGTCCTTACTAATAGGCATAAAAGTCAAACAATGAGAATAAATAACTGGCATGCTACATTCCCAGCAAGAGCAAGTTATTGTAATGTAAAGATATGCAAATATGCCCACTCTTACAGTTCCATCCAAAGCGAGAGCTAATGAACATTTCCTTTATTCTCTCCAGGATTATTTTATTCCAATTGAACAGTTCTTGTAGCTATTTTGTAATAGGTTACAGTATGAAACTTATCTATATGACTAAATCTTTAACCAGGTAACTCTATAGCAGGATCTAATTTTATAAATTCAGAAATTAGGCCCAATAAAAGATCTTCCTAAAAAATAACTGAATACTGATTGCAGCACAAAAGGACATTTCTACAAGTATGTGAATAGGGCAATCAGATCTGGACTGCAAAGCTTACCAGAACAACAAAAGGATAGTAAGGAACAAGTAAAAAAAACCTCCAATGATTTTCTAGCAATTGTTCAAAGATTTGCACTCCAGATTTGGTGGCCATACTACAAATAATCTCAGAAAATAGTTGTTCCATTTCCATTTCTAAAGAATGTTATTCCCAGAGAGGCAAAATTAGTCCTATCTTTGGATAATGTGCTTTGCTTCAAGACATCCTTACTTGTGATTAAGTTAGCTTTCCTATATTAAATTAAACCAATAATCTGTTTTTGCATGCTACATTGAACCATAAACTAATCATGTTCATTGATTGTGCAGTGTATATTAAGGCTGTGTGCTTTAGCTTCTTGGCTGGCATAAATTCAAGTACTACAAAGATGAGTTCCTGAAAGACAAAGATCCCACTCCACAATATTGTTATAAAAACTGTGTATATGATTTAATCAATAAAGCTTTTTTATTTAACTTTTTCAGATGTCCAAATCTGGTTTACACTACCCTCTTTCACTTTTCTATTGTCAGTGACTTTCTTATAGCAACATTCTAAATGTTTCTCAACTCATTAATCTGTAGCACAGCAGTTTGACTTTAACCATTTCCCCAGAAACTACACTTTTACTCCAGTTTCCCTTGTCTCTAACATCTCCCCTTGCAGGTGGCCTTTACCATCCTGGGCATCTGGTGTTGGATTTGGCTAGATTTCCATTCCAGAATTCTCCCGCTCTCAGTGCATTTCTGAAGGGCCTTTTCACTGCTAACATACAATGGGACCATACTGGTTTGACTGGGTTGATACTGTGCCAATTTTGGCTTGGCAAAACTGGTGTTTGGAGTGGTGCTACATTAGCTGGACTGACATTGATTTAGGGTTGATTATAACTTGGGTAGGGTGGTCCTGGTTAGGTTGGGCTATTCCAGGGCTCTGGCTGGAATTTGTTGATCCTGATAGGGCAGTGGTGGCGAACCTATGGCACGGAGGCAGCACTCAGAGCCCTCTCTGTGGGCATGCACGCCGTCATCCCAGTCCTACCTTCAGCTGGGTTTTATAAAACCTTTTCACTTTAGGCCTCCACCACCATGTGCAAAAAAAAAAAGGATCAATCAGTCAATTTCAACTTCTCGTGGGAAAAAAAAGACCTTGCAAAGTTGGAATTGATTGATTGAACTTTTTAGTCCCACCCAGTCTGCCATTACCACTGCAGCCATGCCCATCCAATTGGCCACACCCACCCGGCACTTGACGATGCATAAGTGGATTTTGGGTTGCAGTTTGGGCACTCAGTCTCTTAAAGGTTCGCCATCACTGTGATAGGGTAAATTGGCTATCGTAACAAGCTCCTCCCTCCCTCCCTCCCTCCCTCCCTTGGAGATCTTGTTTATGCCCAATATAGGATAATGATAGTCCTGGCTGGTAGTGCTATTACTCTCACTGCTGCAATGCAGAAATGCTGGCTGAAGCATGTCCTTTTCTTCTTCTTGCTGCTTAAGATCTAACCTCAGCCACTAACCTGAACACAATTTCTCAGCCCATTTTTGCCACTTCGTTGAACCCGACTGGCTTAGTCTGCCATCCAACCTTTACCTTAGCTGCCAGAAAGGATTTGTGCCAGCTGATCCCGCTGGTAAATGTTGACACATCTCATGCTGAAATTTTCCTGGCTGTTTCTAGAGCATCATCACTAGCCAAGCTGCTCGGCAAAGCTGCTGGACTCATGGTTGTTGCTTTTAAGTTCTTCTCGAGTGACTAGTCTACCAGCCAAACTCTACTTCCCATTACATGTTGCTACTTCCTCTTTTTTCTTCTGTTTCTTCCTTAATCCGGAACACACTGCACAACTGGAATTCTTCAGCTTGTTTAATGGCCCTGGAAAACTCCCTTACAATGAGACAGATGGAGACTGTGGCGTTCTTTTTTTTCAGCCCCTCTCCTCAGTTTTCAATCAGGCAGTCTGTCCTTTTAAGCCCCTCACATTCCTGCATCTTCAAAGAATCAGGTGTACCTGACTTTCAAGGGGGAATGGGGAAGTTTTTAGCTCTACAACCATCAGGAAATTTCCCTGCATGAGACGATTAGAACTATATTGAGATATAACAGGAACTTCCAAGTCTGTCCGTATTTTTCCTTTTCATCCTAGCCTGTCTGAGTCACCTTAACACAGGGGTCTTCAAACTTGGCCCTTTTGTGACTTGTGGACTTCAACTCCCAGAATCCCTCATCCAGCGTGTCTGGCTGATGAATTCTGGGAGTTGAAGTCCACAAGTCATAAAAGGGCCAAGTTTGAAGACCCCTGCCTTAACACTTTCCTGCCTTCCTGGCCTTAATTCACACTTTTGCACCTGTTGTTATCTTAACAGCTCCTGGATGGGTTTTCCATCCTCTCCATGGCTTCCTAAAGAAGGCCTGTGTAGCTGTGCTTTCTCAAACAGGTGCCTGTTGCACTATGTAAATCTTCTAGACTAGAGCAACACTTTGCTTGGAAGCATGGAGGCAGCCATGTCCTTCCAAAGGCTCTGCATATCCATCTGCCTTGAGGATCTTTCCAGATCTTTTATATATATCATACCAGTAAGATTTATACTGTGCAGTCTGAATCTGGCCCATTTTCAGTGGCAAGCAGTCATTGGCAATTACATGGCATTTTAATAAAATAAAACGCATTAAAGAAAAGTAGATATTTCAGTATTCAACAATATATTTCCTCCAGAGAGCTGAACTGCACTTCTGAAAAATCATTGGCAAGAGCTTTGCTAATAACCAAGGGACTACATGAGACATGACTGTTGTGAGTATACAAAAGCAAATTATCAAATCTCTTGCTGCAAAAAAATACCCTAGACATATTTCTTTAGTGTCATGACAACAGATGTATGCACCTTTCTTAACAAGGTAAATAAACAAGGAACATTCATTATTTACTTTTAATTTCTGGCAAAATCACTGTTTTTTTCCCTTTGTCATTGATTTGTTTCTCCCTAAAATTTAATGGTTTTAGATTTGTCCTTGTGTATTGGATCTCCAAATTTCCCAGCAACCATGACTAAATGCTGCCTGAAAATTGATGGGAATTGTAATCCAACATACCAAGAAAGCAAGGTTGTTAATACAACTGTTTCCTCAAGCTTCACTCTTAAATCAGATAACTTGTGGGTCAGCCTTAATCGACTTCCTTTGCAATGACAAGCCTGCAATGTCAGGACACTGAATCCATCATTTAGCTGGAATATAAATAGTGCTGAAAAATAATCTCCAATATTGTGGAGAATCTTGTGGTCCTCAAAAACACCTCTGCATTCCTGTGGAAAAAACATGAAACAATAATATTACAGGGACCTAAGAAAGTCACCCTCACTCCTACAAACACACTGCTTCGCAAAGAAAAGCAGTAAATTCTGATTCCACAGAGGCAGCTTTAAATGTTGCTCTCTTCCCTTTTAAATTCCTAGCAGAAATGGAGCCATGCTGGTAACAGAATTTCCACTCGGCCACATTTATCATTGTCATGGGCTATTTTTAGCCACGCTTCTTGGGAACGAGGCGAAAGCAATTTGTTAGACGGCAGGATGATGCTGACAGCTATTTATCTTAGCAAGATTAGGGCTCCCCGTACATGCCTGACTAATGGTACACAAATATTTTAAAACAGCGCAGGGTTGTTTTGCTTTTCTTATGTGTAGTTTCTTATGGGCTGCCTTCCCTCCCCCTTTCCGAGACTGAGCATGCTTAATTGCCTTGACAAAGGTTGGAAAATTAAAGCGGAGAGTAACCTGAAGAAATAATAAAAGCTGAAATGTTTCAGGTAAAATTCTCAGGACTCTACTCTGATTCTTCTTTCATTTATGCTTCTGCCCCACCCCAAACCCCAGCCTTGCTCCATCTGGCATACAGATGGGCAAAAGTGCCATTAACATATAAGTATGGGGACTTTGTAACAATTGTCCAATGAAAGCTCCTCCTCCTCCTTTGCCTCCTCCTCCTCCTCCTCCTCCTCCTTTTATTATAACTATTTATTTATTTATTAAAAGAATGTATTTTGTTCTTTTAATGTGAATATACACTGACATAAACCATTGATATTCTCCTCCTCCTCCCATTTTGCCCGTTAAGTCTTTCTCTAAGCATTTCCTTGGCATTTGAGGGAATACATCTGGTGGCAGCATAGCTTTCTTCAACAAAAGAAGAACAGCTGGGAGACTGCCTGGGGATGAAAATCACCATGCCTCTCCCAGAGGCATCGGGATAGTAATAGATGGAGTTAAATCAGGTGTCATTGTTCTAGGGTTCAAAGCAAAGTGTAAACGTATAATCAGCTTATTTGCAGTCATCCACCAGCGCTTATTGTGACTGCAGCTGAGAACGCCATCTAGTTCAACAATCCTCTCGATACCCATTACAGTCTCTTATTGTCAACAGGCTGCAATGTCACTCAACTATGGAAATAAACACTCTAGCACAGGGGTAGTCAACCTTGGCTCTTTTATGACTCGTGGACTTCAACTCCCAGAATTCCTGAGCCAGCTAAGCTGGCTCAGGAATTCTGGGAATTGAAGTCCACGAGTCATAAAAGAGCCAAGGTTGACTACCCCTGCTCTAGCACATGCTGGCTGGGGAATTCTGGGAGTCGTAGTCCACACCTCTTAAAGCTGCCGATGGTGAGAAACACTGCTCTAGATTAGAATAAGAAAGGCAGACTGTTAAGCCAAGAAGAGAGAACGGAGGACTGGGCCTGCTCTTAAGCAATGGAGCTGTTTCTCCAGGGAAGCAGCGTGAGGCAACCACATTGCCTGAGGAGGTTCAAACGGGATGAGGGAGAACCCAGGAGAATTCAAAGGAAGAATTCCACCTCAGCTCTGCCTTATGGGAATTTCTGTTTTTCAAGTGCAGCCTTGCAAAACAGCAATGATTTGATGGCAGGGGGGAATTCAGCCTGGTGACCATGAAGTTTTCTTTTGTTAGAAAAGGCAATGATGCATCCAGATAGTATTGTCCATTTTTTACATATGGCAGGAAGTGTCTTAAACATTCACTGGATGGAAGGGAGAGTCAACATGTCCGTTTCATGTAATAAAGGCTTCAACCTTTCTTTTATGCGCATAAAAAAGGGTCCCTGTATATTAGTATTAGCATAGCAGCAATATTAGACAGCAGCAGAACAGTTATTTCAGCTCAGCCTTTTCAGCAGTTCAACGGAAGTTGGTTACAATTCTCTCCAAACTGTTCAAATCTTGCACTGACTTTGGATTCCTTTTTTCTTTCACCAAAAAGAGATGAGATGTCATGAGTAAAAAAATGTCATGCGGTAATTCATGAAAGGTCTCAGATGGGAGCAAAGATGAAAATCTGAATTCTGGTTACCAGTAGGGTCGATCATGAGAATTGTTTTGTTAAGTTTGGATTAAATATCTATGGTGAGCCCTTCCTGTTTTCAACCGCAAACAGCCAGATACGTTTGGAGAATATACCACAAAGGTCTGATGGAAATGGTGCTCTCCCATTTTTGCCTGTAGCATCTTATTGTTAATGGTTTTTGAAGAAGACAATTAACATTGCAGTTCTCTTTGCCAATGGACTTTGGCAAATGCATTCCCTGTCATTTTATATATTGTTGCTTGTGAACATAATCATATCATTCTATGTTTAAAGAACAGTATTAGAAGGATGCCTACCCCAGCAAGCTTATAATTTGGTATTTTACAATAGGAATTAATGAGGATGGGAGAATTGGATAGAGGCAAAGATAGTAAGGCATAAGTATAATTGTAATCCTGGATGCTCACAGAACTATGGAACTGGTTACAATTAAAACCATTTTGCTAGTGACAATCTTGATAGTCTTTTCTCAACCTCCAGTTATTTTCAGACTATCAGCAGGAGATTCAGTGTAATCCCAAGACATTGGAAGGCACCAGGTTGTTAATAGGACATACTCGAGTGTGGAGCAATCACTGTTGCTTACAAAAAAAGTTGCTTTGGTTCCTGTTGCAACTTTCGCATTCTCTTTCTAAAGTTCTAAGGGCAGGGAGGGAAGATGAAACAATCTTAGGTGACTCCCTTGGAGAGCAAGAATAATTCACTTTGTAGGTAATCTGCGGGGTGTGTGTGTGTTTGAAGACCCTGAAATTTCCAGCAAGAGGATGGGTTCCAGAGAGGAGTCAAAGAGCCTAAATAGTGGAAAGGATACTGGGAGTTGTAAGTCAGTATTATCTGGTTATGTGGGTTCCTTATTGCTCAAATATAATAGAAACCTGAGTTGTTTGGGACTGGCTGAAAAAAAAAATGTTCCAGAATCTGCCTTCTCACTTTCCTGCAAATTTACACAGTTGCTCAGTCCTGTGTTGAGGAAACCTGCTTCAGCTAGAAATACAGAATGCAAAAAAGCCGTGTGCATTGGTGAAAACATTGGTCAGTACTGAAATTCAAAGGCTAGGCTGCAATTTGCCTCTCACTGCTGAAGTCTCTCCCTAAGTCAATAGCAGCAGCATCAAGTGTTTGAAGTGATGGATGAGGAAAGAAAACACTGTATGACATTTATCTGGCATCTATAACTCTGTCCTCAGAAATATGTATGTGTGAAGCATTATATTTATCAGTTTCTTGGGGACAAAGGCACCTCTCCCTCTCCATTCCCCTCCCCACATTAAATTTATTAACTAGTTAGAAATGTTATAACTGCCTTTTACCCTCTTACTCGTCATTAGCTTTATGAACTCTGATGGTGTTTCTCTCTTGACAGATTTCAAGTCCTTCCTCCCCTTTGGTCACAGTGATGACTAGGTGTCCAGACGGCAGTTAACACTTCCTCTGAGCATTAGAGCATTCTGCTGCTTTCCCCTTCCCACTCATGTTAACAAAGCAAGTTCCAATCACTTCCCGTTGTGTAGGTGTGTATTTGAGGGCTGGTGGGAAAAACAACAGTTTTACAGTTCTCGTCACCTGGGTTAGAAAGAGAAATATAACAGAATCTTGTCTACGTCTCCTTTTGAACTATATACAATCCCCCTACAGTAATGTTTTCAAACACTCACTGGGGGATTCTTGGAGTTGAAGTCCACATATCTTAAAGTTGCCAAACTGAAACACCCTGCACTAACCGAAGGAAAATGAGAATAGCTCATTACATACATTTAACAGGAGCAAATGAGGGGAGGAATAAAATTGGTATTGCAGAGTAGAAAGGGCAGCCATTCTCCATCCAACAACATTTTAAGAACTCACATCTTCCAAAAACTGACTTTGCATTTGTCACTGGAAGCCCAGATTTAGACATTTGGATTGCGTACATAAATTATCAATCAATCAGAATGTTGTGATTCCGTGCCAGCCTGTGATCCCGGCAGCTGAGTCCGGGAAATCAGAGGAGGAGGAGGAGGGGTCTGGGGAGCCATCAGAGTTGGAGGAGGGCTCTGATGAGTTACAAGACTTACAAAGTGAGGAAGAACCTGGCCCCTCCACTCGTGATCAAGCTGAAAGTCAGCTGTGCTGGGAGGATGAGTTGGACTCGGAGGAAGCCCACCTGGAAGACCTCAGAGACACTCGTAAACATAGGCAGGTCACACGAGTAAGACAGAGGGAGACAATGGGGCAACTCCAGGGGAAGAGGAGGAAGCAGTGAGAAGCCACGCCTTGGGGGCTGCGTAACAAAAAGGGAATGTGTGGGCAGGGCTGGTTGCTGGAGGCAACCATTTGCAAAGAACTTCAGAATCAAGAGATCATGGTCTGTTTATTTTGTCTGTGAGTTATTTCCTGTTTGACTCGTGCTCCATTTTTGCTTTTGGACAAAGTCTTCATTGGAAAAGTGTTCTGTTGCTTTGGTTTTCTGGGACAATTATCAGGTCTGTAACTCAAATAAAAAAGGTTTATTTTCCAGTCTACTGTTCAAAGAAGGGTTATCTTTGTGAAGTAACAAGGATGTACGTAGGCTGGGACAGAACACAGAATAGAGCTGGAAGGGACCTTGGAGGTCTTTTAGTCTAAGCCCCTGCTCAAGCAGGAGACCCTATACCACTTCAGACAAGTGACTGTCCAGTCTCTTTTTAAAAACCTCCAGTGATGAAGCACCCACAACTTCTGGAGGCAAGCTGTTCCACTGGGTAATTGTCCTCACTGTTAGGAAGTTTCTCCTTAATTCCAGGTTGCTTCTCTCCTTGATTAGTTTCCATTAATTATTTCTTGTCCTGTTCTCTGGTGCTTTGGAAAATAAGTTGACCCCTCCTCTTTGTAGCAACCTCTCAAATACTGAAATACTGCTACCATGTCCCTTCTAGTTCTTCTTTTCTCTAGACTAGCCAAATCCAAATCCTGCCACCATTTTTCATATGTTTTAGTCTCTAGGCCTTCAATCATCTTAGTTGCTCTTCTTTGCACTTTTTCCAAAGTCTCTTTTTTTGTAATGTAGTGACAAAAACTGGATGCTGTATTCCAGGTGCTGCCGTACTAAGGCATTATGAAGCAGTACTAATACTTCACATGATTTTGATTTTGTGCCTCTGTTTATACAACCAAGGATTGTATTAGATTTTGTTTAAGTGATCGTCCACTAGCATTCCAAGATCCCTCTCACAGTTACTGTTTTTGAGCCAGGTTTCGCCTAATTTGTAATTGTACCCTTTTTTTTTCCTGCCTAAGTGTAAAACCTTGCTAAAAAACTAAAAAAAGTTCTACATTTAAGTAAACTTCACTTCACATTAATAGTAATAAGACATGAATATATACAGTATGTAGGAATTCATGACGAGTCACAATTTTTTCCCCTCTGTTTTCTTGCTTTGTGTGTCTAATAAAATAAAATTATAAAAATAAGTTAATTATGGAAGATTGATGTGAGAAATTGGTTTATTTGTCAGTTGCTTCCAGAGAATAGAAATACAATAATACAGTATTTTTGAAGTACATCTGGGAACATAATGCAGCAAGCAATTTTCTAGAGGGGATATTATCAATCGGGAAGAAAAAAGAGAAATCCTCTTAGGAAAAGAAGCTGCCCAGCTTTTTAAAAAAAAACTGCTGGGGGAGTGATTTCCTTTCCTCTGGACTCTGCCTGTACGAGTTATTTCCCCACCCTGCAAAATTCCAATAGGCTGACACCACAGGCTAATCCTCACTGAACACCTTCATTTTCCAGCTGCTTGGAAATTTTCTGAGTCCTATTGAGAAGGGAGAGAAGAAAAGAAAGCAGGCTTTTTTTAGATCAAGGCTTTGGCTTTTCATGGCATTGAATATCAGCCCCTAAACTGGCTATGTTATGAGGGAGGGGACAATCCCTTCCTTCCCTCCCTCCCTCCCTTCCTCATGCATTAGGCAGGGGATGTCATGGAAAGAGTTGAGACAATAACGTTTTTAGTTCTTTGGTAATTTTCCTGCTGCTGCTGCTGCTTTTTTTTAAAGCAAAAAAATCATTTATTTGATGGTTGTCTATTTTCAGTGGTATGATTGAGAGGGGGGAACTCTGGAGAGGGAAGGTAACAAGGCTACCCACTCTCAGTCTAATGGAAAAGCTGGCATTGTCCATCTAGTTCAGTGGATTATATTTCTCTACATCAGACTTTGAATTCTTGAATAGGTTAAGAACTCCGGCTATTATATAATCCAGTATACAAAGTGGTAGACAATGTAAGATACATTTAAATATAAAAATGACAAAGGCGTAGGTAAAACAGTGCAATCAATGGCCAGCTGTTCACCAGATATAATATTAGGAAACGCATTGAAAAGATTTCATACATTGGCCAACACTACTAGGAATAGCAACTGGAAGGTGGCAGATCTGGAGCAGTCCCTATTCTTCACATTTGAGCTGGGCAAACTTTTATCCTCTTCATTTTCATGTGTAAAACATCCATGGTCAGCATGATGATTTCTGGCTGATTGTTAGTGGGAAAGAAAAGGAAACACTACATCAACTTCTTTAGGCTTTATAAGCCTATTTTACTATTAATTTCTTCCTTCCAAGCAAACAAATCCAGAAAAAGAATTAATTAAAACTCCCCCTATTCACTTCAGTGACATCATTTGGTCATCAATCAGCCACTATAATTCTTTGCTTCCAAACCAAGTTGCCTCATCTTTACTTTAAAACTATTTTGTTGCTTAACATTTCCCCTGTCTCGTTGCTTGCTGTTCACAAGGCTACCGTTTTTCTCAACTAACAGGAGAAGTACTGTTGGGAAAATGGCAGTGTCAAAGATTTTTTAAAAATCAATTTCCTCGCAGTAATCCCAATCTAGATTGGCATTCCTGCTGTATTGTTCACTTTTTAAAAAGGGGGATATAAGTCAGGGGATTTAAAGATGTGCTAAAGTTGGATCCTGATTTAAGATAATAATAATAATAATAATAATAATAATAATAATAATAATAATAATAATAATAATAATAATAATAATAATAATAATAATAATAATAATAATAATAATAATAATCAGGCAGGAACCCTACACCATTTCAGACAAATGGCTGTCCAGCCTCTTCTTAAATACTTCCAGTGTTGGAGCATTCACTGCTTCTGGAGGCAGGTTGTTCCACTGATTAATTGTTCTAACTGTCAGGAAGTTTCTCTTTAGTTCTAGGTTGCTTCTCTCCTTGATCAGTTTCCATCCGTTGCTTCTCGTCCTGCCTTCAGGCGCCTTGGAAAATAGCTTGACTATGTCTAGGGGCCTTACAGAGTTACCAATTCAAAGCCATAGTGCAACATTTCCCTCTTCCCCTATGGAATGAACTTTTCACATTAAGAGATTAAAGAAGCTATAGAAAAACAAGGGAGGGATACAAATGGAAAAGAGGGTAGCATCTGGGGTTCGATTTATAAAGTCCTGTTTGAACCAAGTCTCAGGGCACATTTGCCTCATAGGCCTCTATGATCCTGTGGCCTCCACTGACTTTAGCAGCTGTGCCGAATTCTTTCCAGTTTTGCTACGATACAGTCATATTGTTTTTGTTGGTGGTGTTGACGATGATGCAATCTTTTGGGGGCAATGTTGTAAGCTTGTGGGCAATCTGGTTCTTCACTGAAGGAAAGCAGTCTTGCCTAATCCCTTCTTTGGTTCCTCAGCTTCATCTGCTCTAACAGTTCTTTCATGGCAGGTTTCCTGTGCTTGGGAAACTCAGGTTCCAGATTTCTCAGCAAGGTAGGGATTTATCAGTAACATCTGGAATTCTCAAGTATGGCCATACGGTCTCAGGAACCCTGGGAACTGAAGTCCACCTGTCTAGAAGTTGTCAAGCTTGGGAAACAATAAGCAGAAAAACCTATTGATATAATCTGAGCTGCTCTCACAATTAAGATTTATTGCAGCTTGGCAATATCAGGGAAGATTAATAGCAAAATTGATGGTATGATTTCATGGCACCCACACAGTTTTCCATGAGACTTTTAATATAGGAGGAAAAAAATGGCATGATTTGGCTTATAGATGCTCAGATATTATTATTAATTTATTTTGCAAATGACTATGTATAAACATGTGCCTGTAGTTTATTTCGTTACCTTACTATGTGCTTGAAGGTGAGGAATGACAGGTGGCATCTTTTGCAGGCTCTTATTAATCAGCCAGCGGGGTGGGGGCACAGATTGATTCAGCATTCCCAGATCAGCAGAAACGTCAATCAGAAGGTCTGCTTGAAATTGTTGTGGGGCGATTGGGACACAAAAATGATGCTTGGCGGAAATGCCCTAAGGCTGCAATCCTGTGCTCGCTCAGCTGGGAACAAACCAGCATACAACTGCATTGATAGTTATCTACTTGTCAACGAAGAACAGCAACAACAGTCCAGCAGTATTTTAAAGAGTTCAAATGAAATTGGGCAAGGGGCAATCCAGAATTTGGCCAAAGGGAAAAATGTCTTCTGAATTAATCAGCAGTGGGAATTTTTTAGAAGGGAGCTGCTATCAAAGTGTATGTGGCAATATAGTCAGACTTCACAATATCTCTCATTATTGTGACAGAAATTCAGCAGATGGAGAACTGGAGAACTCTATTGTCAATACTCAATTTTCTTCAGCATTGTATTGTTGGAACACAATTACAAATCCTGATTACAGGATTTTCAAGTGTTGGACTGAAGCCTAAGCCAGGACGTCTAAGCTGAGGCTTTGCCCACTTTGCACCAGGCACGTGCATTACAGTATTGCAAGAGTAATAATAATAATAATAATAATAATAATAATAATAATAATAATAATAATAATAATAATAATAATAATAATAATAATAATAATAATAATAATAATAATAGTAAAGTTGGAAGGGACCTTGGAGGTCATCTAGTCCAACCCCCTGCTCAGGCAAGAAACCCTACACCATTTCGGACAAATGGCTGTCCAGTCTCTTCTTAAAAACTTCCAGTGTTGCAGCATTCACCGCTTCTGGAGGCAGGTTGTTCCACTGGTTAATCGTTCTAACTGTTTTGTTCCCATACTTACTTGTATTATTGAAATAGTTTTGTGCACCCACATTGAGCAAAGGTCAATATCTAAGTACATCCAAGGACATCAGAAGAAAAAAAATGGAAGGGGGATGGGAAGATTACAGTGTAGGATGTAGTGTTAATTCCTGCATGCATCATCATAACACACCTTGTAATTTGTTCTTGCATGTGTTTGCTTAGTGACATATTCCATGACAAAAATAACATTACACACCAGTCTTACACTATTTTTAGCCATACCACCATCCTTGTAAGTTTGACAATTTCACATGGTTTGTCAGAAAAAGAGCGCTGTGTTCTAAAATAAGAACACGAGAGCTGATTAATAATGAGTCATATTATTGATCTGTCAAGAAAAAAGAAAAATACAAAACCAGCAGCTGGCCAACAATATTACCAGGGCCAATTAAATACTTATTATTATTTGAGATTTAAGTTTCTAGCAGAGAATTTATGACATGTAATAAAAAAATTCTAAATAGCACAAAGTTTACAAAAAAGTGTTAGGATACAATTTGAATTACAGTGTGAATACAAAAAGTATAGCTGCACTGGAAAAGGTTTAAGCAGAATGGGTTCTTGCCATTATCACCTGGATTATATTCCTCTTTTTTCTTTTTCTTTTTTTAAAAAAATCTAACTTGTTCTAGTAGAAGAGCATAGTTGTGACTGTAGAGAAGAAACGCCAAGACCACAAAATATGGCCTTGGAAAGTATGAGAAAAGCCATAAAATTGTGTATAAGAGGAAAATAAGGGAAAATGCTGTGAGGCTTTCAAGATTCTGTTATTAGATCCTATATTATAACAATAGAGTTCTATTATTATTTTTTCTTGTGTCCATTTCCTGATCTGGCCTACTTCAAAGCACCAAGAATCACTACCTTGGACTCTATTTGTATGTATGTCGGCTCAGCATAACATTATTTGTAATTTTGAATTATAAGGCCAATTTTGAGTAACGTGCAATTAAAACCTAGCCTCCTTCCTGTATAGCAATGATTTTGCTGATCATTTGTTCCTTAATTTGGTATTTTCCAGAGGTTTTGGGATTACAACATCCAAAAGACTCCACCACAATGATCAACCTATCTAGAGGACATCAGCCTGGGAAGAACTAAGTACATACCATACCATGATTGCACATAGAACAGGGGTGTCAAACTGCCAGTCTGCGGGCTGGACGCATCACGCGGAAGCTGCGCCCACCCCATTGCCGGCAATGGCAAAACTGTCCCAATACGTTGCGCGACATCACGTGACGTCGTGAGTTTGACATGTCTGACATAGAAGAAGTATCATGCTCAGCTCAAAGAGCTCATCGAGAGCCAAAGCTCCTTGACAAATCAACTTATTTGGTTTCTTGAAAACAATAGTTTGTGGGTGCACAGGCTTTGTTCATAGCTTCAGCCATGATTGAGGACAGAACAGGAATACAAGACTATCTCATATATTAATATTATTACTTATATCAAAACAGGATCAGTGCGATTCATTTTAATATGCTTGAACAAATGCATTTCTCTTCTTCTATATTCTGTATGAATTTAAGAGGTCCATCTCATTTTAAAGTCCAGTATTTGGAGAAATACCTAGACATCTTTCAAGTTAATACAAAATGTCTGTTGCTTTATAATCCTTAACAAAACATTTGGCTTACATTTGTAAGTAGGTTCTAATACTTATGAGCAATTCCACTTCTCTTTGCCATTTGCATATTTTTCTAGGTCATGTTTCATATCATTTTACAATACCTAATTTGCTAAAATCCCTTCTGTCACAATAGCTAGTAATTTGCAGCAGACGTTTCATTTTGAAATGCCAGCAGAACATCATATGTTGTCCAGCTGGCAGGTAGGTGTTTCACAGAAGAGGAGACAAAAGTCTGGAAAATGTTGAAGAAGCTTTTGCAGGTGAGGCAGTACAGACGGTACTAGAAGTAGAGGACTCTTTGAGTAGGGGGACTGATCTTAACATTAGTCAGAATTAGAGATTACAGAGTTTGAATGGGGAGTTATGGTCAATGAGCTCAACTTCCTGTTCTGTGTGGGAATCCAAAGAAGAACATTAATGACAAGAGACTTTCCAGCCTTCATGTGCACATATCCAACAAAGTTTACCTCACCATCTCTCTAAGTTATTGGTTCCTTTACCAAACTACTCATTGTTTGCCCCTAATGTTCCATCAGAGTGAGATATTCACTTCACTCAGAAAGTGTTGAGGGCAAAATGGTCAATTTCCTTGCTTTTCCATGTTTAACATTTGTGCTGAGTCCCCAAATATTACGCTGCCCCAGGTACGGTGGAAGACACTATGACTATTCCATTGCTAATGGTAAATTTCTGGATATGAAATGGGAAAGGACTGGAGATTTCTCTTTATTATTATTATTATTATTATTATTATTATTATTATTATTATTATTATTATTATTATTATTATTATATTTTATTGATTTTTTATAATAACAATCCCAAGTGCTTAGCAGCGTGTTTTCTGGGTTCATATATTTAAAAATAATCAATAATAATTAATTTCTATAATTAATATGTTAGTCAAGATATATTTCCTTGATCTTCTCTTCTTCCAGTAGTATTCTTCTTTTGTCTGCATTAAACAAATATAATTCTTAATATTTTTAATATATACAAGGTTAAGTATAAACATTTTTCTAGTATTTGTACAACTAATAATAACATTAACATATAATATCTTTTTAATCAGCTTATATTTCAATTGCATTTATAAAAGTCATCTTATTAAATCATTTTGTGTCCTGTTTTAAGATTCTTATTTAAGCTTGATTTCCCCACTGTATTCAAACCACTTTTATCAGTCATAATTTTCTCAAAATTAATCACCTTTAAATATCCAAACTTTTCATTCACATACACCATCCCAATATTTTTACATTTCATGTATTATGAAAAGTATTATACCACTTATATATCTTAAACCTCTTACTATAGGGCCCCTTTATATCTAGACTTTATCTATTCTTTTAACCGTATTCAAACAAGTGTTTAATCATATAGTACTCCATCTGGTAAGATGAATCAAGTCTCTTAAATCTGACTCTAGCGTTCTTCTTTTGCCAGGTTGCTTTCCAATTCAGTATGTTCAACTTGCGAGGGAATTTTTCCTGTATTTTTATTAATATTGTTGGGGATAAAAAAGACAAATTAAGTAGGATGTTTGTTTTTTGTCTCCCAAACTTTAATGATTTTCCTGACAGCTCTTTAATCCATTTTGTTAGATCTTCTTTCTAGTCCTCAAGTTTGTTTTGAAGTCCTGGAAGATAAAACATCTTTTTTATTTCCTTTGTTGTAGTAAAATCTTGCAGATTTTCTTTTGTTTGTGTTAAGTTGTAGTTCTTTTCATTTGTAGCTTCCATGTTTAAATAACTTTCCTCTGGTTTGTATTCTATTATCTGATTTGTTTGTTCATTCTTTATCATCATTTTTTGAGAGTTTTTTAATTGTAAATTAGGTGGGAGATATGCTCATTTATGTCACCAAAGTTGTTTTTTATCTCCTCATGTTTTGAAACAATTGTCATTTGAATATATCGTAGCATTGCATACATTTTCTCTTGAAATGTGTTTGCTTTGTCATTGCCTTGTCAAACCAGCCACTTAAAATCCAAACAACCAAATCTTATGTAGCTCCTATCTTTATATATGGTTTTTATAGTCCAATACATTTCTAATTATCAAAGCACCACTGAAAGCAGTATTTTGCAACAGTTCTATTCAGGGATCTTACAATTATCAGCCAGCCAAGATTTCAGTCCAGAATGCTTAACCACCTGAAAGCTTTCCAGTAACTTCTCCCTTAGAAGATTAGCCAAAAGTCAAGGTTTTTCTTTCCTGCAAAAGTTCTTGAGCTTGAAAATTGCAGCTCAGTGTATTTATAATCCCAAAAAGTCAACAGTTTCTAAACAAACACTCACTCTGTTGTAGATAGCCCAGTATATTTTCTTTCCTTTGTTCCCAACTGTTTTCTGTTTATTTAGAAGTCACTGAAGGTCAAAGGAACAAGTTGTTTTCTATTTCTGGGTGTCTTGCCAATTTGAAGTCAATGTGGCTATAGTTTTACGCTCTAATTCTCCACTAGATGTTAGTAGCTATTCATTTTCCAACTTTTAAAGTGGAGAATTATTTTCTTATAATTTCATCAACACCCTTTCAGATGTGAAATTTTAACAGTTTCCATGGTTTTCAGATTTATCCAGACTGTAGTATTATTAACCTCATTTCATTATATTTCTGTTCCCCATAAAAATGTAATTTGCCGCTTCTGTCTATGGGAGGGTGGGAGTGCAGTCCCCTCCCTTCTCACTTTCAGAGGATTTTTTGCTTCTTGGGGATCTTTTCCAGGGAGTCAAACACAAAATAGGAGAGAGAAAATTGAATTTCTCACCCAGTTCCAAGCATGCTGTTCACCATTGTTCTGGTTAGTGCCTTTGGACTTCAGCTGCCGGTAGCCTGGGCTGGTCACCGAGGTGTGGCCAACCTTTCTCCTGTCAGGTTTTGGAGGGCTTCCCCCAGATCTAGCAGATCGACTGCTGTTGTTTTTCAATCATTGGGGTGCCCTTCCTTCTTTGTCATCTCTCCAGGGCCACTTTAGACCCATTTTAGGGTCCCCAGGCAGGGCGAAACCAGCCGAGAGGTGTGGAGCTCACGATCCCATGGCCAATGTCGCTACAACGCAAGACCAGAAGTCGACTGGAGATTTATCTTAAGCAGCAAAAAGTCTTGGGCCATTTTTGAAAAGGTAGGAAATGATTAATGAGGGAACCACAGACTTCTGATGTAACATCAATAAAAGGGCAATTTTTATAATGGTTAAGGTACTGAACTAGAAACCAGAAGACTGCGAGTTCTTAAGTAAGAAAGCTGGCTGGGTGGCTTTGGGCCAGTCATTTTCTCTCAGTCTAACCCAGCTCACAGAGAGCTCTGTCTTACCTTGCATCATCCAGATGTGTTAGGAATTCCCAGTCAAAAGCTTGGAAACAGATGGGCTGTAACAAACTTTGCAGACTCTCCAACAGCTTCCAGTTTGTCCTAGGTTGGGTTACAGAGCTTCCCCAGAGCTTAGCTAGACTCCCTCGGGGGCTATTTCATTTCTTCTCCCAAGTCTTGAAAATAACTTTTAGCTTACTTATCCTGAAAAATATCCTGGGGTTTTCTTCTTTTGTATTGTATGAATAGCAACCTGGAACTAAAAATCATTTTCGCTTAAAAGCTGCTTTTTCTCTTTTTGTTTTAATCTCTAGAGGATTTTGGCTGTTGCCAGGAGAAGTAAAATCAATAGAAACAAATGGAAGCAAACATATCCAGATTTCCATTCATAACGAATGAACCCCACTCATTTTATTTTCAATTTTTTAAAATAAACACACACAGATTATCCTGCAAGTATTTCTCCCCAGCAGCTACAAGAGGATGCATCATTGGTTGCTTTTTTTCAACATTTTTCAAGGGGACACAGATGTTTCTTAATATAATCATACATCCTGAAGTTTCCCTAAAAGCTTCCTTTTGCCCAGAAAAAGATAAAAAGTCTCAGCAAGAAGCAAGAACACTTGATTTAAATCAATTATTTCAGATGGTACATATGTTGTGTTTGTTTATTAGCAAGTGTCTTCCATAACACTTCAGTAGCTCTCTCTCATATCTGGAGAGAGAGAGAAAATCAAAATATTTCATCCTGATATTCAGAGGAATCATGGCAGAAGAAAGATTTTATTGTAATAGAATCTTATATGTTTAAATGTGTCTCCCCCTCCCTCTATGCGAACTAGAGAGGGGTCTATCTGAGATGTTTTCTCAAATTAGTATCTTAAAATGGGCTCAAACTTCGCTTATCTGACCATTGATCTGATAGCAGCCTTTCTTCCTGTCCTTAAGGCCATTCCCTATGCCCTTTACAGTGGCCAATCTAGTCTATTCTGGTATCTCATCTGGCATTCTGTGTCCCACCATTATTAGTTATATTCCAGAAGCTCAAAAACAGGGATAGGAGAGTGATTATTTCTTTAACTTTAGCTCCCAAGTAGCTAATATTTGAAGCATATCTCCCTTTAAAGCCTACCAGATATGGAAAGCCTGAATTTTTGTGAATATGTCTATCCATTCAGCTTTTAAAACCAGTGAAATAAATGGGCAGCCATTACAACAACTGATGGCAACAAATTTCAGAATGTAACCATATGTTCTATACAGAAATGTTTGATCTAACAATAAGCAATTTATTTTGTTAGCTTCTAACATAAATGGACAACCTGCTGCTATTCTTGGCTAAGAGGAACTAACAACTTTAAGTACTCAGAACTCAAACTTAGGCCTGGCCCAAATGGTATGTATTCTAGTGTGCTGTATCAGCTTTTACAAATGCCACAGATAATTTTGAGCCTGTTCCCTGCCACTGGAATTGCTGGGGATTGAGCCAACAGTGAGAAAGCCTAGGTTGAATCTGGATGATCAAGGTTCAAATTCCTATTTGACCGTAGAGTTGACTGGGTGACTTTGGCTCAGTCATTCTTTTCCCAATCCAGCCAAACAAACAGGGTAGTTGTGGGGATAAAATAGTGGCAGATCTTTACGACTTCTGTGCAGGGATAAAAATTTTCAGGCTACCAGATATATTGGAGGAGATGCCTGTAGTGATGTGAAGTGACATGGTGAAGAGAATATCATCACCTTGGTGTGGAAAAGTATCTTGGGGATACTTATAATTGCACAATGGGTAGTATGAGCAACCCTAACAGGAAAGAATGACAGACTAATGGTCCTGGGCTGTGCCAATGATGCCTTAATTAAAGACATCACAGGCAAAATGGCCCAGGGTATCTTTGCTTTTTGCTGCTTTTCTGCAGATAATGAAAAAAAAAGCAGGCAGTACATACTTTCGCAACTTTCTAATTAACCTTAATAAATGGGTGGAGTGTTTGAGTCATACATTTAGGAGGCTTACCGTACTTTAAAACTGCACAAGGTCTGGTTTTATCGCTGAATGTATTTGAGATCCTATTTCTTCTAAGCGGTAGCAAAACCATGATGAATTTTATTTCCCTTGTGAGCCAAAGAAAATCCAGGAACTAGACTGTGCAAAGTGAATTCTTTTCCCATATGGGCTAGAATGTTTGTTCCACTAAATGAAAAATGGGTTTGTGCCAATATTAGTATTTCAAATCCACTAGAAGGAAAAGGCCCATGGACCAAGAACCAGATGCACTTCAGACTTCCAGGGTATCACTCAGCTCGTACCCACAAGTGGCCTATTAATTTAAAGAGTCTCTAAAATGCCTATTAACTAGCTGCCACCTCTAAGGCATAATTTTAAGGGAGGCTTCCAATCAGATCAAAAGTTCTTTATGTTCCTCTTATTATTTCACTTCTTCATGGACGGTTTCGTGATTATTGGTTTGAAGCATTAAAATGCAAATGATAGAGGAAGAAATAGATATTTAAATGTACAGTGTCAGTGCCACACAAAAGATCTTTTGGAACAAAATCACAGTATTTCCCTTTGAGTAGGTGAAATAAAAAAAGGGGGGGAAGAGAAGAAATGAAGCATATAAGCATGCAGAGGAATTGATTTCTGCTCATGCTTTGTTGCTTAGGCTGAATGGAAGCTCTTCATTAGTTCCAAAAAATGGTGAAACAGTCATTAATATAAATGCAACCCTCAGTTCATTTGTGACCAGCAGATGCAGGATAAGGAAGTAGTAGGAACATGAATTTTAAAACCAAATTACCAAGTAGAATAGGCTTGGCAGACCTCCCCATACTTTGTCATTGTCATTTGTCATTGTCAATTAACCAGTGGAACAGCTTGCCTTCAGAAGTTGTAAGTGCCTCATCACTGGAGGTTTTTAAGAAAAGACTGACAGCCACTTATCTGAAATAGTATAGGGTCCCTTGCTTGAGCGGGGGGGGGGGGGTTGGACTAGAAGACCTCCAAGGTCTCTTCCAGCTCTATTCTGATTGATTGATTGATTGATTGATTGATTGATTGTCATATGGGATATCAGCTTCCATCACACATAATAATCAAGGAAAATGAAACATGGATGGACCGTCCAATACTGTCATTTTTCAAATTGTGGGAAACTAATGTTTTCCTTCCAATTTAGATTAGGACAATATCAGCCATCATTATTCATGTTGGAATGTCTTGCACACCAGCCCCTTCCCTATAATGTACTGCTCCTGGACACCATCAGCTGATAAAAAAAATGAGTTCTGTTTGCTTTGATCATCACATACCATCAGCTTGTTGTGAGTGGAGACTAAGGGTCTAGTCTTTAGAAATCATTTAGTCTAGAAACACTTCCATGCTACATTGTGTCCACACACACACACACACATGCTCCTGAAGCATTTGGAAGCTGACCTGTGATGGTCTTCACTTCTGTAAAGCTCAAAATGCCAGAAACATCATGGACTAATCAATGTTCATCTCCAGCTGACCAGAGTAATAGTTTTCAACTAATTCTCTGAGCAAATGCTAATTCTGGAGGAATAAAAATCCCCCCAACTTCCCAGAAATGAAATAAAATACACTTTCACTTGAGCAAGTGGCAGCATCTTGGCTGATAATTATAGAAACTAAGCAGAGATAGCCCTGATTAGAACTTGGATTGCCTAGGAATTTCAAAGCTCTAGACTAGCATAAGAAGTCAAGAAGATTCTCAGAAGACATTGGCAAACCACTTTCATAAAATTGCCCAGTAAACAGAATGGATATCGACACTAGAAATTATACTCAACCTTGGGACATCTAAAAAAATTCCCAGTATATTATATACATTTGTCCAGTTGCTTGCAAACATTCTGAACCATCATCCCTTACTTACTATTTCCTCAGCGAAAGCAGTGGTGGTGAAATTATAGCATGTTGGCAGTTTTTAACGCAGATCTTTTCCCTCAAAACCTAACCATAATGGAATAGTAGAAATGGGGAGTTAAATAAAGTCTACACACAAACATTAGGGGAAAAAACACTGAAGTTCTATGCCAGGGGTCTTCAAACTTGGTCCTTTTATGACTTGTGGACTCCAACTCCCAGAATTCCTCAGCCAGGCACGCCTGGAGTGTGCCTGGCTGAGGAATTCTGGGAGTTGAAGTCCACAAGTTATAAAAGGGCCAAGTTTGAAGACCCCTATTCTATGCAGAAGATAGAATAATTTACCTTGAGCCCAAAGTCAGGCAACAGGGTGAGATAAGAGTTCTCTCTGATGAAAAGAACAAAATATCCATATGTTGTGCCCAACAAAACAATTCAAAGGAAAACACCAGTTTGTATCCACTTTCAAATCAACTTGCGAAATACAGTAGCTGAAATCAGATGATGCGGTGAGATCAAAAAAAATCAGAACCGATTCTGAACTTGGGAGGAGCTCTCGTGAAGAGATGCTTTATTTGAGAATCTTGGAAATGCACCAAGTTCAGATTACTCCAGAGGCAAACTAAATTGATTTGATGCCCACATCTTAAATGAGATTCAAAAAAATCTGTTTTGATCTGTTTTCTACAGTAGATTGCTATAAAGGAAACACAAAGGTTTTGTTTTGGAAAAAATGGGATGCAAGTAAACTGTAAAGGAAGTCAAAGTTCATACCTCGGGGAAGGTATAAAAGGCCCATTAAGGGGAAAGGAAGATATATAAGTCATTAAAGAGGAATTTGGAGAAGAAATTGCACAGCCAGCAATTGAAGCAAGCTTGAGAAAGAAATTCAAAATAATCCCTTTTTGATTGTTTTACTATAAGACGGAACAGGTTTTCAAGATTCTGTTATTATACCCTATCACAGTGTTTCTCAACCTTGGCAACTTAAAGATGTATGGACTTCAATTCCCAGAATTCCCTAGCCAGCACATACCCAGTCCACATATGTTAAAGTTGGCAAGGTTGAGAAACATTGCCCTACAACAATAAAGTAGATTTTTCTGGAATTCTTGTGGTATCTGTTTCTTGACTGCATCTATATTAAATGGCTGACTTAAGATAAAAATTATGAGGGATGGACATGTGCCAGTTTCATGGAAACAGTACAGGGTTTAAGTTATGTCCCTTGAAAATCTGTTCTCATCTTCCTGGCTTTCACCAGATGAAATTCATACACTTTAATCGTAAGTTAACCTTCCAATCACAGGAAACATTATGATGTTTGATTAGGCTTTGAGTGAGAGATCTTGTATCTTTTCCTTTTCCTGCAAATATCTAATTCTAATTCTGCCCTAGCAGAGATCACCTCTCTCATTATGAACAATATCAATTGAAAAAATATATAATATCTATATTAATACCACATGGATAGTATATGGATTTTTTCTTTAACTAAATTATTTTAATCAGTGCTAAAGTTTATAGATTTTTTTCCTCATTATATAACCTCTACTGTATTTTTTATTCTGTGACTAACATAGTTGTCTGTATTCCATTAATAAAATAATTTGTTTAAGGCTTGTGGTTTCTGCAGTGTTAACATATGGCTGTGAGAGCTCATGGGAATGCATGAATCAAAATGGATACTTTCAAATTTGTGGTGCTGGAGAAAATTGTTGAGAAAATTGTGGACTGCAATCATAATACATCGACCAGTACTACCTCGAAATAAAACCAGACTTCTGGAACCACCAGTAATGAATTAAAGTTTAAATATTCGGAATACATACAGTAATATAAATGAAGAGATATCAGAGAAGACTTCCAAGAGATTCTTGGAAAAAATGAAAGTAATTTTAAAAAGCCAGCAAAAGAAATATGGCAAGATACTATCATGGATGATAAAAGCAGGAACTTACAAGAAATCATTGGTGAAAATATGTCCATCAGATCACAAAGAATCAGAAGGGACTGAACAATAGAACAACTGCAACAATGGCAAAATAATCAATTGGATTCAGATGGGCAGAGGAAGGAAGGAAGGAAGGAAGGAAGGAAGGAAGGACGGACGGATCTTAGCCGGGCTGTGAAATAATGGATGGTAGCAAAACAAAATACACAAAATTTGAACTCTTAATTCTAGTGGTTGTCTGGAGTTCTACAGCTCAGCTACAGTAATTCTAAGATTTAAAAAAAACCTCACAAACCAGTAACATAATATATACCTCATTACTATACTAAAAGTTGGTGAGTATTTTTTAAGTAGGCATGTGAATCAAATTCTATTTCTCTTTTGGCTGAGAAATTAAAAAGGACAAGGGAACACTTTAGAAATTGCTACTGTGTTATAGAACAGACTGCAGCACTCAATGGGGAAAAAACACCCCAATCCATACATTTCTTTGTGCTATCTGCAGGCATGAACCTCAATAAGGCCTTGTTTGTCTACCTGCTGCATTTCCATTCAGTTCAGGAAAGCAATTTGTGAACCATCTGCCTATATTATAAACCAGATTCCAGTTTGTACTTGTAGCATATATACACCAACTAGAAGTAGTAGGACTTGTGCAATAAGTATTATTCTTACCCAGGTTTTAAACCAGCCCTCTTTCAGGATACCCTATTCCATCCCATTTCCCAATGTCCTTTCTTTCCCTGTTTTTCCTACAAAAAGGCATTTAGGATTGGGGCATTTTCAGTCCACATTTGTCTTTTGGAAAGGTGTAGGGTTTTTTACCCCTGTGTTTGTTTTTATTTTACTTGTGATTTCCCCCCCCCCCCATGCTTCCCCAGTTATCTCTCCAGATGTCAGCTCGGAGGAAGATGAACCAGTTCCAGGCATGTCTGGAGGGGAGTTGGTTAATGGCTCCAAGCAGCCATCTGAGAGGGATTTGATTCAAGCACAGCTGCAGCAGGACAGTCCTGAGGCTTCAGGTGAAACAAGCATGCAGCTGCAGACAGTCAGTGATGAGGAAGAGGAACTGCCTTCTGCACCTGAGCCAGGAACACATAGCACAGAGAAAAGGCAGGAGCAGAAAAGGTCATCCAGATTACCCATGAGAAGAAAGCCTTGCCTTTCTTGATGGGCTGCACCAGAGCTGGCTATTTAGCACAGCAGAGAGAGGGAAGTGATGCTGGGAAGAACATGTTCATTTCTTAGCTGTGTGTTTTCTGGTTGTTGTGATTCTTACCTTGCTTTGGCTTGATATTGTGCCTTGACTTGGATCATGCCTTGTGAACTCTGGACTTTTCTTGCCTCATGAACCCTCTTGTATTAGGGATTTAATTTTGCCTGGTGGGTTTATTTTGATTGGGAAACTTTCAAGTACCTTGTGGACTCGTTGGCTCATTATTTCTATGGACTAGTATTGGTCTGCTTATGGCTGGACTTAATTGGGACAGTTCTGGGTTTTTGATGAACGGAGTTGTGGGGGAATATTAATAAACCCTCAATATTAATAAACCAGTTGCGAGGGGGGGTGTTTGTGAGTGGGACAGCACTTTAGCTTGCTCCTTTCTCCTCCTAATGGGTGGTTAGTGTATTTTATTGAATAAAAACATGTGCATTGGAAGCACTTTAATTTTAACATATAGCAGATCCCCCAATTTGGTATCCCTCAAGTGTGTCAGGATTGCAGCTTTCAGAATTCCCATGGGACAGAACTGGCTTGTTGTTTATTGCAATCTCAAGATCAAAGAGGGAAAATATTAATATGAGGAGTAATTTAATAGATGTGATTTTAATACAATAGAGTGACATGTTTGATCTAGCCCTATCTACTCTTTGAAAAACACCTTCCACTCAAAGCCCAAGTGTGATGTTTTGCCTGACATACTTTGTACGTTCCCAACTTTACCTTTTCCCCTCTGTGAATATTTTCTGAACATTAGTGCATTTCCCTTGAATCTCAGTACAATGTGAAGCTGTGTAAACAAAGGCAGTTAGTTATAATATAAAGTTGTTAGCATTAGAAATACTACAACATGGGTTTATATATTAGTTCTTCAGTGATCTGGGCTGAGTTTCATTTCTGATTTCTCACACACAAGCCAGGAGATATAAACACAAAGGCACCCTGTTTATTACCTTATGCTACCTTTCAACACAACCTCTGCAAACCCACACCAATTAGAGGGAATGTTCTCCCCCATCACCCAAATCAACACTATTTTTTTACAACCACTCAATCCTTTTCTGTTTGATAGAAATACTTTGTCTCTCCTTCTCTCTCTTCACACATCTTTAAAACATGTGCAATAATTCTGGCAGGAAATAGCCAAAGATCATAGACTGTGTATTGTTAGGGTGGCCAGATATGAATCTGCCACTGGCTAGGATTTAAAAAAAAAGCTTTGACATCTGGGAGCATCACATTTGAAAGTTCTAACATTTCAAAGATGTGTTTCTTCAGCTGTTTTCTCCTGGCTTCACAACTTGCTGGTGATGCTTAAATTTAGATCCAGAGACCTAAATGGTGTCTTTCAAATCTATGATTCTAAATCTAAGTATGCTAAAAGCAAGATAAGTAAATATAGATGGGGGTTACAGATTTGTTTCCACCTTTACCTCTAGTTGAATTCTGATTTAATCTAATGCTTGCATCATGTTATGTAAGCCTTTCCTCATGATCAATGACAAAAAATTGGCTATTTCATCAGCAAACATATTAAAATGCCAAGAAATCATGATTTTGATAGACTATGTTACTTAGATACAAATATATCATCTAAAGAATGACTGACAAACTGAATTATAAGTTATTGTTTGCATAGCGAAGGCATATTGACCAAACTACAATTGGAATTTGCACACTTTTTTTTTGCAGTAAATGATACACACTTCCGATTGAAATGTGTTGAAGAAGGCAACCATGTTCTGTTTCTGGCATCTCAGCATCTTTCCCACTCCTGATCCCATTATTTACATATGACTAGGGGCGACATGATAGCAGTGTTCCAATATTGGAGGGGCTGCCATAAAGAAGATGAGCCTAACCTATTCTCCAAAACACCTGAAGGCAGGACAAGAAGCAATGGATGGAAACTAACCAAGGAGAGAACCAACCTAGACCTAAGCAGAAATTTCCTGACAGTGAGAACAATTAACCAGTGGAACAGCTTGCCTTTGGAAGTCATAGGTGTTCCATCATAGGAGGCTTTTAAGAAGAGACTGGACAGCCATTTGTCTGAAATGGTATAGGGCAGTGGTGGTGAACCTTTGGCACGCGTGTCAGAGGCGGCACTCGGAGCCCTCTCTGTGGGCACATGTGCCGTTGCCCCAGCCTTGCCTCCCCCCACGACCCCCTCCTCACCAGCAGCCCCCTGGAGGAGAGTCGCCCCCAAGCAGGGCCCACACGGAGCAGCACAGCCAAGGACATGGCAGCCAGGCAGCGTAGACAAGACTCTGCCCTCGTGCCCCATGTCGCACAGTTGATGCTGCGGAGTGCAGGCAGAGGGCATGGCCGCAATGGCACTGCTGGGCTGCCTGGGTGATCTGCAGCGGGCCCTGGAGGCAGTGAGTGGCCCTGTGGGCAGGCAGGGTGGGGGCGGGACAGGGGGTGGATTGGGGGTGGGGCCAGTTTTTGGGCACTCGGTCTCTAAAAGGTTTCCTGGTATAGGGTTTCCTGCTTGAGCAGAGGGTTGGACTAGAAGACCTCCAAGGTCCCTTCCAACTCTGTTATTCTGTTGTAAGGCAGTCCATTGGGTATATTTTGGACTGATCAATACATACACCAGTTCGGCAAGATGGTAGTTATTACAGTGTCAATGTACGCTTTTGCCTTTTTTATATCACTCCACCTTCAGATGCTGTTGGAGAAGCAACTCCCAGAATTCTCAGCAACATATGTACTGTGGACCCAATGCATGTGGAAAGGCCCTAGGTTAGGAAGTTTGATATAAGGGAAACACTAGATTCTTCATTGCACAGGGCACACATTTCTAGCACAAATGGTTCTGTCCTCCAAACAGAAGCTTTAAGGTTCCAAATTGGTCATCTGAGAAAAGTTTAGCGATCACAATTGGGTCTGGCAACACTCGGTTTTTAAGTGAAGCGGTTGCTAAACAACAACAGTGCATATGATCTTAATTCAGTATTTTGGGAAGTCTTTTCACAGGAAGGGGCATATCCCCCTGGGTTAGAGCTCCTGTGGGGATACCAGAACACATGGAGCCTCAATGGAGCAGCTCTCTCTGCTTCTTTGAAAATACTACTGCTACTAATTATAGAGCCAGCTGAACTCCCATGAGATGAGCCCATCTGCAGGAAAGATGATGAATTAGATCAGGGGTCCTCAAACTTGGCAACTTTAAGACTTGTGGACTTCAACTCCCAGAATTCCTCAGCCAGCAAAACTGGCTGAGGAATTCTGGGAGTTAAAGTCCACAAGTCTTAAAGTTGCCAAGGTTGAGGACCCCTGAATTAGATTCTTGGCCAGAGAGACAGGAGTCAGAATGAACAACCTTCAAATGAGGCCAATGGGGAGGTAATGATGGGGAATGAGATGCTTTAGCTTAGCATTGTGCCCCTTGCCCTGCCCCCACTCCCTTTCTCATGGTTACAGCAGCAGATCAAACCATCAGGATGCCTTAAAGGTGGTTTTGCCCATGGCCCATCATGCTTGGACTCAAGGATAGGTTTAATGTGCTTTGATGCAAGAGGTAGACCAAGTTCTCTTTGGGATGGTGAGTAAGACGGTAAAGCCCTCTTGTCAATGAACAAAAAAGCATGTGGATGGGAACTAAAAAAAACCCCACCTTATATAATACATATGAGAGAAAAGAGGCCACTTCCTAGATGAAGGGGTGGATCGGGTTCATTTTTCTATTTGTATCATTAAAGTCAAAGACAGAGGGAATGGATATAAAACTCACAATGGCTTTGTTAAATGTTGTAATTAGGCACTATTGTCCTTTCACCAAACCAGTGATTTTAAAATATGGTTTATTTTCTGGTCAGATTTTGTGGCATCTTCTTAACTCTTCCTGGGGGTCTGTCTGTGGAACAAATGTTACAGCAGTTCTACCCATCACAAACAGAAGTGATGCAGTTTTCCACTTTGCCTGCTTTGTCATTTCTGTGAGCAACTTCCCTAACAAATGCATTGTCATTAAAGATAGGTTTGGTGCAAGTACTTGGTGTCAAGCTTGAAGCTCGCTTTGCTGGTGCAACAATTATGTCTTCTTAGCTTGCCAACAAATTTGGGGAGAAGATTGGAAATGGAATGCAGGCTACAAAGATAAAGAAGGCAGACCGTGAGAATCAAGGATGATTCACCAGATGTCTGACCTGACCCAGAGACCTTTTCTCATAATAGTATAATTGCTCCTAACTGGGCAATGTGACCTATTCAGGGGTGGGAAGGGGAATTCTATACTTTTACTATAGAGCAGAGGTGTCAAACTGTCGGCCTGTGGGCTGGACGCATCACGACGAAACCGCACCCACCCCATTGCCGGCAATGAGGAAAATGTTCCGATACATCTCGCAATGTCACATGACATTGTGAGATTGACATGTCTGCTACAGAGGTTTGGGCTGGGGTTTGCCAGAGTTGGTTTTGCTTTCATACATGATGAAATGATGTACTCAATAAAGTTTTACATTAGGAGATCGGAATATCTCAGAGATGTTTGCTTGGTTGGTTTTGTCAGTCGGAACCTTGACACTTGGATGATTAGACCAATGTTTCTCAAACATGTCAGCTTGAACATGTGTGGATTTCAACTCCCAGAATTCCTAGCCAGCATGCCTGCATGGAGTTGAAGTCCACACATTTCCAAGTTGCTAAGAGTGAGAAATACTGGCTTAGATTGATAGAAATTTACCAGTTTGACAGATCCTGCCTTCTTTATTCTAAGTGACTTTCCAGAATAATAGACAGCAGTAAAACTTACTGGACATCTGACTCTAGAGAGCAGGGAAAATTTGGGGTGCCTGCTTTAGAAAATCACAAAAGGTTAACATCATGCCAGTAGTATAACTGAAGTTTACATAGGGGATTCTAAGCAATTATTAGATTGTATGCGAGTCAAGATAGGCTAACTGGAATGCTTGGTTTGAATGAGATGTAGATCATAATAGAAACATAATAGAAGTATAGGAGAATGAAGAGAACATACTGTATACCTAAGCTTACTTTGAAAATTGAGAAACATCATATTAAAATGAGGTTGGGTAGTTTGGAGGTCAATGTATTTTGGGGAGCTCAGTCATTGTCTTATACAGATTGTGTGAAGCAGTATATTATGTTATATCATAGCACCATGTATTTCTTTGGTTATTAGCTTGTTCATCGGACACAGCAATTGTGCTCTGTTAATCCAGGCTTAGGGAGTAATGAGAGCTGAAGTCCACAAGTCATAAAGGAGCCATAGTTCCCCAACTCTGTTGTAGAGGGATAGGCTACCTGTAACAGGCTTAAATGATGGTAGTCACTGGGCAAAGAAAGATACACAGGTAAGTATGTAAGTAGAAACAGACTAATGGCTAATTGAGGGGGTTCTTGGTGCTCTCTGAGCTTGATTGCTTTCTTACAGACTTTTCATTACACCAACTAGGTAACATCATCAGCACTGT
Source organism: Protobothrops mucrosquamatus (assembly GCF_001527695.2). Taxonomy (NCBI): domain Eukaryota; kingdom Metazoa; phylum Chordata; class Lepidosauria; order Squamata; family Viperidae; genus Protobothrops; species Protobothrops mucrosquamatus. Next base: position 300,171 of record NW_015387296.1, on the reverse strand, counting down.
AATAATGGCTAATTATTTTTAAGAGTTTGGGGGGGAAGATACTTGGCCCTCCTATAATCTTATGAACCTCATTGAAGGAGATACTAGAAGTCACAGGTTTGTACCTCCTAGGAAAGTTTGGGGGTGGTACTCCAGACAACTTCTCAACATCCACAATATGAGAATAGCTCCACCAATAATCACCTTTGGTGGAAGACAGTTTGCCATTTGCCTAAGTAGAAACAATAGCATTGAGGGATGGGCAGATTGCATAAGGATCAGGCATTTCTCTCCTCCCCTTCCCTGTCAGGGCAACTAAGTGGGAAACTTCAGCTGGGTGTCAAGCAAGTGAATTGTCAGGTGGATCTGCTCTTGAATTGCCACCTGTCCTGTTAATTGGTGACTTGCTGCCAATTAACTAATTTTCTAGCCTGAGGCACTAGGCCTGAAAGGTGCCAGATGATGTGGTGAAAATGGTTGTCAGATGAACTGCTGAGTCTGAAAAACAAAGGCATGTCCTATGCCTTTCCTCTATAATGGCAAAGCATTTACATTTCTGATCATAAGAGGCCTCTAATATGTGGCCTCTTGAAGCCTTTGTGCTTATATGTACTAACCCATTTCAATATCTAAGCTGACTAGTATTAAGGATGCTTCTCTTTTGAAAGGCTGTTGCTCCCCATCACCCATATGTTTCCTTTGCATGCACCAAGGGTGGGTAATCCCTTTCCAAGGCAGCAGGCAGCTAATTTATGGCAGGTAATTGAAGCAGTGGCCCCCTAGACCTTTCTATCTATAGCTGAAGCCATTCATAATACATGTACAGAACAGGAAGACATTCTGAGAACACCAGCTGAGGATGAATAATTAACACATTAAAATTCCACTCTTGTTATTGGATTTCATACAAAATATCCTGCCTTTTCTTAGATATTAAGATTCCAGGATTAGCTGAAAGTGCCTCACATCAGCAGAGCACAGGAGTTAATTCTCATCCCGCAAAGGGCTCACTGAAAAAAAACACAAAAAAGAAGGAGCTTATTAACTAAACTAAATGAAGCTTCATCCTCCACTCACGTTAGAGAATTTGTAGTTTCCCCTGTTATGTCTTAGCTTTGAAGCCTGAAGCCTGGTAGGCTTTTATTATAAATATTACAGCTTACTGTATGGAAAGAAAAAACAGTTGCAGTCTGCAAAGTGAATTTTATTAGAGGACTATATTCTACTTCATTTGAAAACTCTCCATTCAAAAACTGGGTGGGGTGTGTTATTTTCATTCCTGAACTAATTAAAACTTCTGAAAAGCTGTTTGTAAAAGTCATGGGGATAGTTTCAAGCAATACTCTGTGACCAGCTGGAAAAGTAGTGTAAGGATAAGCATGATTTCCAACAATATCTTTTACAAGGTTTTCATTGGGACCTGGCATGTGGAGGAGAGTACATTTTCTTTTCAGCTGTTGTCCCAAGGAAAATCATCCTGTACGTTAGCAAGGATGACAAGATGTGCTCTATCTTAAAACACAAAATTCCCTGATCTGTCTCAACACCCTGGTCTAGACAACAATGTCCAATGGAATATGCTGTCCTTTCTTATTTGTGGTGGAATTAGGGATTTTGTAAAAATATTAACTTCCATAACATTTGCATATATTTGGGAAAGCTGCATTTTCAAAAAAAAGTAGGCTAAAGATCATTGTGTAGAAGGCTTTTAGAGTTAGGACGTGACATGAGATTTGACTGGCATGGCTATTTCTAGTATGACAAAGTCAAGGTTATTGTGAATTTTTAAACAAAATCATTATATTAAACATGCCACAATGAAAATAGGGAATATATACAAACCCAGATTGTGCCTAAAAACAACTGTTTGTGGTTCTTAGCCCAAGAAGCATTTTATAGACAAGAATCATAGGCAAACATACATGGATAACTTATCATGAGATACTAGATTTTTGTCAAGAGGTCTATGAAATAAAATGAAGAGAAAAACTGGTAGAAGATGGATATAGTTGTTAATGGTTTTCTTATCTACAGTTAGTAGAAAAATTTAAAGTAGTCAAAAGAGTGTATGGTTTTGGACATTGTAAGATTGATTTTGAAATAGAATTGTGTACAAATGATGAACATGTAATTGCTAAAATTATAAACATTGTTCCAAAATACTTGGGCCCTGAATAACATGCAAAACCAGAAGAATATTGTAGATCTCAGTGACATGTATTGTTTATCAAAATTCAGCTCAGCCACCTGACTGCATTTTTAAGATAAAGAAATGTGCTGTGTTTTTAATCAAAAAGTTTAGGAAGGGAATTAAAAAGAATGAGGGTTTTAATTAAAAAGTTCAGCTTCAGTGTGCATTCCTGTGGAGCGATACACTGCATTATATTCATCTCCAGTGGCACATCAGTTCTAGAGACCCACCTTCAGAATATAATCAGCCATGGGGCCATAGTAAGGATGTTTTGTTCACTTCCTCTTTATTTTGACAGTGAAAGTAAGTTCTTCACTGATTATGTAATTACATATTTTCCTTTTTCTATCCATCAAGAGCTCAATGCTTTAGATAACATAGACCAGGGGTAGACCAAGGGTAGACCAGGGGTAGGAGGGTCACAAAATCTCTATTCTGTACTCTATAGCTGTCAGTCTCAAGATATTTGGAATTCCTTACCAGCCTTAAGCTTTATGAGAGCCACCGAAATGCTTCTTGCCCCACTGGTTGTGAGCAATGGAAAAGTTTTTCCAGCAAATATAGGAAAATCTAGCCAATTACTATGAATGCATTAATTTTTAAAGTCTCATAGAGCTCAATGGAAGGAAGGAAGGAAGGAAGGAAGGAAGGAAGGAAGGAAGGAAGGAAGGAAGGAAGGAAGAGAAAGAAAGAAAGAAAGAAAGAGAAAGAGAAAGAGAAAGGAAAGAAAAGAAAAGAAAAAAGAAAGAAAGAAAGAAAGAAAGAAAAGAAAGAAAGCATGATCTGACCAATGTTAAATTTCTTTTATGTTAATGACCTTAAAGCATGCATCCCAATGCTAGCTAGACTTACTTACTTCCCTATAGGCTGTTCTGAATGGCAAATGATTTCCTGTCTATAAAATCAACAAAATATAAAGCATATTAATCTCCCCCCCCCATCAAATCCATAAGATCACATAGGTAAGATCTTGTGCGTAAAATACAGTCAGTTCAACCATAATTTAAAAACAGACCTTAGTGCCAGAACGGCCTGTTTTGAATAACCAAGACTTTACTTTTTCTGAACATTAAAAGTGAAGGAACAGAACATTAAGAGTGTCCAATTCAGGGTCTGGGACTCGCGATGCCTCCCATCTCCTCATTTACCATTCGCTGTAATTGTGTGAATGTATCAAAGCCCCTGACAGTGATGTATATAGAGTACAACAGCTTTATTGTTACATCAACAGCCTTTGAGTCACATAGCTGACAATCAGGAGAAGCTGGTACTTGTAGACGATTAGATGATTCATATAATTTTACACCTTTTACAGTCTTATTCCTTAAGGAAATGTTTGGCTATGAATGCAGAATACAGAGTGTCTCTCGCTCTGTCTCTTAGGCTAATAATAGGTTGGCGCCTTCGTTATTTATTTATTTGTCAGAAGGCCTTGTCAGTTGTTTGTTTGTCATGTTATCATTAGATATGATTTAAACCTTGTATACTTGCCAATTTTTCTTTCTTATTGTATACCTAGGGATGTTCCTTGATTTCCTAAGCTATTGATCTGATTGCAAGTATTCTTATCTAACCATCATACCCCATCTGCCACCACTACCACCACTCACCAAACCATCCTCCTGGGCGAATTGAGTACTTAGATGCTATTTGTAGGGCAATGCATTTAGTCATTTAGAGAAATCTTTTTCTGGGGGCATTATGCATCTGCACCATCAGTAGAGAAAAATGTTTGATGGTAGCATATTGCATATTGTAACAGCTCTGCATTGTGGGAGGAAGTATTTATAATAAATATACTCACAATTATTTGCCAATTTCATATAGCCACCCATCTCAAAAACAAGGGACTCTGAGCAAGACTAAGTAACAGTTAAATAAATTTAAAACAATACTCATTATTACCATGATAAAAAACTGTAAAAGACAAAGCTAAAGGCAAATGTTAGTAAGGACATTTAATAACAGAGGAACCACCTCCAGTCCCTTGGAGTTCCGAGGTCTGATGGCCCAACTAGATTTTGAAGGATCTTCAGAAGGTCAAAAGTTAAGAAACCAGCCTTACTTTGGAGTTAAGGATATTCCACAGCAGAAAAGAGGCCACAGCAGAAAAGGTCCACCACTTAGTATCCACCAAATGTAACTCCCTAGCTAATGGAATTTAGTGTCCAGAGATGG
>NW_015387296.1:279578-295410 GCF_001527695.2 Protobothrops mucrosquamatus | reverse complement strand
TTAATACCACTTTACAATGCCTTGGTAAGGCCACACTTGGAATACTGCATCCAGTTTTGGTCACCACGATGTAAAAAAGATGTTGAGACTTTAGAAAGAGTACAGAGAAGAGCAACAAAGATGATTAGGGGACTGGAGGCTAAAACATATAAGGAACGGCTGCTGGAATTGGGTATGTCTAGTTTAATGAAGAGAAGGACGTGGGGGGACATGATAGCAGTATTCCAATATCTCAGGGGCTGCCATAAAGAAGAGGGAGTCAAGCTATTTTCCAAAGCGCCTGAAGGCAGGACAAGAAGCAACGGGTGGAAACTAATCAAGGAGAGAAGCAACCTAGAACTAAGGAGAAACTTCCTGACATTGAGAACAATTAACCAGTGGAACAATCTGCCTCCAGAAGAGGTGAATGCTCCAACACTGGAAGTTTTTAAGAAGAGACTGGACAGCCATTTGTCCGAAATGGTATAGGGTTTCCTGCCTGAGCAGGGGGTTGGACTAGATGACCTTCAAGGTCCCTTCCAACTTTACTATTATTATTATTATTATTATTTGGATTGATAGCTCCAACACATATAATGTTCTCAGATAAAGGAGAAACAAAATCCTCAGTCCTTAGGAAGCTTAGTAAAGAAATAAATACACATTAGTCTCTTTTAGATAATTATATCCAAAAACAAAACCTTCCATTTCTATGCCCTTGGGCTCTGATAATATTCTTGGAAACTACTGTAAGCCCCTGAATTTAAGAATTATGCAAGTACATGTTTCTATATGCCAGCATCATTTGGAAAATGATTTGCTATAATTAAAGCTTAGTAGCATCCAGGCGACCTTGTATGAGGTTTTAAGTGTCAAGTTTGGTTAGTCTACTCTACCAGATCTGTAGGCTATACTAAGTACTGTAGTCAAAAGAAATCCCAGGAGAAGACTGTTCCAGGCCACTATTATATTGTTTTCAGGAAAAGTTCATAAAAACATTAGACACTGAGCACAATTCAAAGGAGATTTTACCTGCTATTTGCTGCCGATGAGTCTCGTTTCCCCATTAGTCTATCATTTAAGGGATGCCTTGCAGCAATCCAATAGCATCTACCACAATTGCACAGTTTAAACAACATCCTTTAAGTTAGGTAGAAATTTTAAAAAAGCTAATTCATATAAGGTGACCTTTAGGGAGGACAGTCCTCCTTTTGTAAGTTCTGTCCTCCCTTGAAAAGTGTCCTCCTACATGTCCTCCTTTTCGATATTTGAAGACTAATCTGCAGGGCTTTTTTTTTTCCTCATAGAATGCTCAGAACGGCGTTCCGGCACCTTTTTTTGATGGTTTTTTTTCAACTTTTGCATGAGCTGTGCTACTCCTGCTATTGGCTTTCAAAAGCCAATAGGAATTGCTGCTGAGCGCGCCAAAACACCCGGCTGGCAAACTTTGCACATGCAAGTTGTCTGTATTATTGTTGCAATGAATAAAATGTTTCTTTTATTTACGATATTTTTTTTCTTCAATTTATTTGTGTCCTCCTTTTCATTGTAAAAAAGTTGGTCACCTTAATTCATAGGCCAACATTTTCCACATCTTTCATAAAGTATTTTCATGTGTGTGTGTGTGTGTGTATACGTATATGTATTTGGGGGATACGAGAAACTAAATTTGGGGCTGATTCAATGGTACAAAATGCAAAACCACTGTCTGAGAGATGATTAATTTGTGTTGAAAGGTAGAGATGAAAAATAACTCTGGAAGAGAGCTTGGTGTTTTCATGTTCACTGAAAGTTTTTCACATTGCAGTGAATAGCCTGATGTCTCAAGACATATCTCTGTAGCTGAAAAACAACTATTAAATGCTATGGGGGGGGGGTCACTGTTGTACCCACTGAAACATTTAAAAATTTGAGCATAATTTTACATCTTAAAAAAATCATACATAGTTATAGGCAGGTTCAGCTTGTTTAAAATGAGGATTTGAAAGTATTTTCTAGAGCATTTCAAGATGTACCTCATGGCACCTTATTTATTTATTTATTTATTAATTTAATTTAATTTATATCCCGCCCTTCTCCTTGCGGACTCACCTTATTCTGAACTATGTGCATTGCTCCAGGATCAGCTCTGTACCATTCCAATCTCACATTTTTAATCTCTCTTCAGTAGCTGAGCACATTTACTTCTGCCTCAGCTGTGGCGGAAGAGGAATTGGAAACAATGGGATTTTCGAAAGAGGAGACAGGCTGTTTGAAACGCTTGCCTTATTTTTCCTCCTGGCTCTTAAACTTCAGCTAAACCAAGCAGGTCTTGTAAGTGGAATGCTGGCTTAATAGTTTTGCAGTTCACCTTGGATAAGTCCTTCAAAGCCAGGAAAGGTGAATGAAATTGACTAACCTGTGCTAGCCGCCTGGATTTTTCCTCCTTTTATTTCTTTTCTTTTGCGTGGGATAGGAGTGATAGGCTTGTCCTCAACATTTCTAAATTGGTAAAAGCATTACAACAGATAATTAATTACATTAAAAACCATTTTTGAGGTATTGGGAAATGAAAATGGTGAAGCACTAACATTCTTTTTCAGTTTGGGCACTTTGCAGAGATAGAGGAATTTGAATCTGAAATTTGCAATAGTAGGTATTTTTACTGGGAATTCTGGGAAATGAAATTTGCATTCTGGATAATATCCAATTTGGGGAAGACTAGTATAATTCTGTGTATGCAAGACAATTTTATATACAATTTAGATGTGATACTCTAGAAATGGGTGATGAGTGGAAAAGTGAATGTTTCTTTAGGATAAGACAAGACTATTGTTCTGGACCCATCAGTTAGATAGATCTGTATGTTAGAATGTTTGGCATTTATTGGGTTAAGCGCTGTCTCCTTAAGAGATGGCTTATGGGTAATGTAGTTTTAGCTATTCAGTAAATCCCATGTTAACAGATCAGTAGAAGGAGCTACGAAGTTCATCACAGGATATTCTGGCTATGTGCCAGTTTGGAATGTTCTTTGTCTGAAATAAGCATGGGACCACCGCAGGACTCAGATGGTCCCATTCCATGCTAGAAATTGGTATGGAGGAAGAACATTCTAACATACAGATCTATCTAACTGATGGGTCCAGAACAACTATACTGATATAATCGGGGTTAGATCTTGTAGCTAAAATGAGTGTTTTCAAATGTTTTTCCCAAAGTGGTGGGTGAGATGGGAACAAATAATATTAATAGGGTCAATGTTGATCATTATGCATGTGTGTGTACACACAAGCACATTGTTAACCATGGAGCTGCAAATCATATTACTTTCTGCATTAACATTACTTTTTTTCTAACAAAGCTACAGGTATATTCTCAGGTAAACAGAACTTGTATGGGGGAAGATATGGCATCTGTGCTTTATTTCTGTAGTTGTGATAGTAGCAAAAATGAAGTGAGCATAAAATACAAAATTCCCCATCAGGATATTTTTTAAATTGGGCTTTTGTGTATATTTGCTCTCACACAGGGGTCTTCAAACTTGGCCCTTTTATGACTTGTGACTTCAACTCCCAGAATTCCTCAGCCAGGTATGCTGGCTGAGGAATTCTGGGAGTTGAAGTCCAAAGTCATAAAAGGGCCAAGTTTGAAGACCCCTGCCGTACTGGCAAAGAAATCAACAAAGTCTGAAAAGTAGCCTATCATGAAATTGTAAATTGACCCTCACATTTCGTTAGGCTAACATTAGTTTCTGTCACGAAATAGCATTCAGCTGCTCATCCCTGGAAAAAAATGAAAGTAAATCTCATAGTCTGTGGACAAATGAAAGCTAGCTTTTTTGGAAGGACAGGGACCCTTTTCTGATGTCCTGGACCTAGCCAGCAAGTCAGAAAATACATAGACCAGGGAGTGTCCAAGCTTGGCAACTTTAAGATTGTGGACTTCAAATCCCAGAATTCACTAGCCAGCTATGGTTGGCTGAGGAATTCTGGGAGCTGAAGTCCACAACCCCTGGTTTAGACTCTTATATATACCTTCCTGAAAACCCTTAAGAGAATTGTAAAACACTGCTTTTTGTTTTATTTTTGTTTTTTTGCAGTTCTGCCTTTGTAGCTGTAAAAATACATGCCTGAAGCAATTTAGGGAAAAATTCTACTCAGGGCTATTTGACATCGGATCAGTTTATCAGATGTTTCAGGAGACACTAAAACATCTAAGTATAAAAACAAGGGTACTGTCTATGAGCTTTTTATAGGCTGAAGAGATGGGAACATGAGGACTCCCCTGTTACTTGTTGCAATAGGGAGGACCATGAATATAAACAGAGAAAGAAAGTGTGAGAAAGGTATCCACGAGAGGATAAATTTATACTTTACTTTAAATGCCTTCTATGTAAAAAGAAATGTGAGGAAAAAGTAAATATAAAATGAACAGCACAGACCAGTGATGTTTAGACCTTCATTCCCATCCATTTTTCTTTCTGCAAAAGCAAGCCTATTTTCTACTTCGTATCTACATTGGAAGGGCTTTATATTCAAATACTGAGATGCCATCCAATTGAAATTCCTTTCCATTCTTCCCTTTCCTCCTGAATGATTCCATTTCATTTATTCTCTCCCCCCTCCCCCCACTTTTAATGTGATGAGAGGAAAAAGAAACTGTGGGAGTGTGAGAGACCATGTATTATGAGTGGTCTTCCAATTCCTTGGCTGGAGCTGCCTATTCGTAGTTCTATTGCTGATTCGTAGTTCCTCCTGCTGCACAGAGTTGGTGCTGTTTGATTTGAAAAGGGGTATATTTGAAAGATATCAGCATTTATTACTGAAAACAATAGACCCATTCCATTGCACCCCTGAGGAAAATTGTCTTGCTCTTGTAAAAAACAGTGAATGTAGGACTATGGTACTTAGCAGGCCACCGTTTACATTTCATACAGAGGCAGCCAGTGTCATTAGTAGTAGTATGGACTATTAGGTTTCTACCTGGGTTCTTTGGTGGAGATATGACTAAATCCTGGATTATCCTGGATCACAACATCAAGACATTGGGTTCTTGACTGAATGGCAAATTCAGAAGTTCTTTTTTTTTTTTTTCAGAAGTAAGTGGTTGTGTGCATCCAAGATTTGGAACATTGTTGACTCTATATGGAAGAGGAGAAGTAGTCAGAAAGAGTATAAACAATGCGGGCAGGGGAGATGTTGTTCCTTTGTTAAATGTGTGAGAAGGTATCCTGCTGAAATTTCTGACTGAAATTAGAGGAGATAAGGAACAAAAATCGAAAAGGGCAATGTGAGTTGGGCATGGATGTTCACACCAGGCTTCTGCTCTTTAGCAAGTCCATTGGAGTTTGGTGGCTAATAACTTCAAATAAATAAGTCATTGAGAAAAAGTACATTTTATTTCACTTTTGCATGTTTATTTAGAAAAGGTACATGATAAACGGAATAGAATAGAATTATGAAGTGTTTGTGTGAATATGAAGGCTGACAGCTGAATCCAGAAATAGCAGTAATTGATGAAATAAAACCTATGTGAAAATAACTGGAATGCTTGGTGAATTGTTCAATATTGAGTAAGGAATAAACCTGTTCTGTGTCGTCTCTTTGCCTGATTATTGTAATTATGGCTGTACGTATAATAATATTTGTGGTGACAATATTTTCTTGGTGGGCAATGTGAACGTATGTGTATTTTCATAAGTAGATGCTCTATGCTTTTGGTTGAGAATTTACTTATTTGCAGTGAATATTAGACTTTATGAGGTTATGGATGGATCTGAAACTTTATGTAATCAAGGTAGATATGTTTGATAAACAAAATGGAGTTAATGATTTCAAGTTATCACAAAACTAGGGCAAACATTGATGTATTGGTAAAATGTTTAGTAAAATTGGGGAAACGAATTGAAAAATCTTCAGACACGCAAATCTTAGAAAGCTAATAGGTAGTAAGAAGTTTGTGCAAGGAATGAAAGTTTGTTAAAATAAACTAAAAAGGAATGTTTCAGCCCACTTTACCATTTAAGTATGTCAGGAAAAATATAAAATTAAGTTGAACACAATTTATGTGAACTGAATACAAAAAGTGAGTGCCAGTATTAAAGAAATATATGAAGTGATTTGATCCCTGAGAATGAAGATGAATTGCAAAAAAAATCTCTAAACACCGCATTTATGCGTGAAGAAAAAGACCCAAGAAAGTAATTATATACATTATAATTTACGAGATCTTCAGAATGAGGGTTTTTCATTTTTTTTATGTATAAGTGAAAATAATGCATAAATGATTGCACAGGAAAAAAATATAGCTGTTGAAGTAAATCTGAAAGAGAGATGTGAGAAATGCAAAGAATAAAATAAAAATAACATGCAACTATATGGAAACAAGAATGGTTTTCTGCGCTTTACATAACATTGCGTGCCCCCAAAGAGACTTGCATGATATTTAGTAAGTACTGTCCAAAACTCCAGAAAAGAAAGCCTCCACAGAACATTCCAGCAATATAGTTTCCTAGATGGTCAATCTTTTTATGTGGTTTTCTCAAAGAAAATTGACGGATAGAAGAAAAAAGAGTTTGTATTAACTGATTTGAGTTTGCAGGCATATGCTGGGAAAGGCAAAGGTTGGGAAGCATTTAAAAGAGGAAGGCGAGCTCAGTTTCACAGTGCACATGCTTGGAATGCAGATTAGCCCAAAACCTATTTTCAGTGTCTCTATTGAAATAAGATCTTGGGATTAAGTTTTAATTGATTTGTTTTACAGCACTAAAAATCTGTTCATTTGAACTGTATCTGAGATGGAGCCCTCTCCATTTGTGCATCTTAGCCAATTGCCCCACAAAATAGGCAATTTACAACCACAAAGCCGCATATGGCATGTAAAGCACTCTTCTTTTTGCAATTTTTAGAACTTACTCTGATGACATTGCCCATTTATGGCAGTTGTGGTGCTGAAACGATGCAATGTGATTTCTTCCTTCTGAGGTGAGAATACGCGAGCATATAAATCTTAAAGAGACATTCTTACTGTTATCAATTGTTTTAACTGTTTCATAGTTTTAGAACGGTAAGCCACCCAGAGTCACTTGATTGAGGTGGGCAGCTATAGAAAGTGAGTAAATAAATAAAAATATAAATAAGTAAACAATCAAAGTCCACTTTCTGCAAAAAAAAAAATGTGGAAAACCTTAGCATCACTCACTTTATGTTACCATCCTATTCACAGCTCTCAAACACAGTCTAATTCTTACATAAAGAGAACAAGTCCCTTTTCTGCCAAGATCCAGAAATAGGTCAGGGTACTTTTTAAGCGCTGATCTCTGAAAGTCCTCATAGTTCAGGTGGAATGAGAACAGATTTGTTGAAGGAAGGTGTGTATCTTTTCAATATCTGCACAGGAATGGTGAGTAGGGACTGGTGAAATTAGTGTGCAGGTAACCTTTGATTTATGACTACAAATGGGACCAGAATTTCCATTCCATCCTAAGCAAGGCAGTTGTTAAGGCAGAGTTGTCCCAGATTTTACTACCTTTTTTTTGGCCATGGTGGTTATGCAAATCACTACAGTTATTAAGTGGATCACCCAGTCATTAAGCAAGTCTGGCTTCTCCCATTGACTTTGTCAGAAAGTGGCTAGGAAGGTTGTTAATGGCAATCACATTAACCTGGGATGTTGCAAGCATCAGAAATACATGCTGGTCACCAAGGGATTGAATTTGGATCACATGGCTGTCGGGATGCTGTGACAGTTGTAACTGCAAGGACTCTTTTTCAGTTCTGTTGTAACTTTGAACAGTCACTAAATGAATGATTGAAAGTGAATAACTACCTGTACCTTGACTTACTTATGTTCCATAATAACTATACAAGCAATGCAATGGAGAAATGATTAAATTACAGGCAATTGACCCATTAATTTTGAATTTTCTCTCAGAACTTTATGTTATGCTCATGTGTGTTTGTGCATTTCAGCTTACATTCACATTTTAGTGACAATATGCGTGTTTCTTATCAGTTTTCTCAGGCAGGATGCAACATTGTTTCCATGTCTCTTATCTCCAAGAAAGTAATAATGAGCATTTCTGCACTTGCTTCACCCATCCATCACTATGGCAATACAAAGTCCATCTTTGTCAGCATTATACCACCCTCAAAAAACTTGGATGGTGCTATAAATTCCTAGCAAGGAATTCCTAAATGGAACATGCTTGGGTTAAGCCATTAATCATATAATAACCTGTCTAGCTGTAATGTCCAAGACTTCTGAAGATCCTCAGCACTGTTCAAAGTTGTAGAGAATAGCACTGTTAAATGCTGTAGAAAGGGGTATTTGCTTGCTTGAGACAAACATCCCTGAATGGATTCTCTTAAAATTGCTCTTTGTAAACACAAAGTCTCCGAGATTAAAAAAAACCCTAGCTTTTTTTTTAAAGAACCAAAACCCAAAGAGACTCTAGAATATAGTGAAGATGATGCCACATTCAAATTGTACTTAGAAACTTAAAATGAAGGCAGAAGCTTGGAGATAAGAAGCAGTTACCCTAGGGTTACATAATGAAATTTTACGCCTCATTCTGCTGAAGCTAGGGTCAAGAGATCAGATGAGAAGTCACTCAGAAAACAATAGAAGATGGGAGGAAGCAGAAGGAAATTAAATTGCTATTGATTGGAGGTGTCCTTTTGGTTAGTTCAGAGTTTCATACTTGTGTGTTGATCTTTTTGCTTTTTAAATTGATCTGATACATGACTGAATTGTATCCAGAATTGGACCTACGGGGTCCAGGTTCCAATCTTAGCTATGTATAGTAGAACAATTACTTTTCATAAACCAGACACTATGATTGCATTAATGTAGCCCAATATGCAATATCCTTTAAAACTGCTACACACACTATTTATTCATGCTGAGCTGATGTTTCAGTATGATTTCTAGATTTTTCTCAAACGCATTCCTATCAACCCAAGTTTTCTCCATTTGGTATCTATGCAGTTGATTTTTATGATACAGGATCATAACTTGTTGAACACTATCCCATTTGATTTGTTCTAGACCAGAGATCCCCAACCTTTTGGGCACCAGGGACCTGTGGAGAGAGGTTTTCTGCATATTGGAGGGTGCGTGGTTTTGTGTGTTGCCTGCATCTCGCAGATAGGGCTTTGCTTGTTTGTGTGTACCGGTTGCTGACATGCCGCAGCCCAGTACTGGTCCACAGACTGGGGGTTGGGAACCCCTGTTGTAGACAATTGAGATTATTCTGAAATGTGATTGTGTTCTCTGTGCTATTAACCAACCTCCTATGTGTCAGCACTACTAGGTAGATCAGACCATGAAAGTAACTCCCCGCAAAAGCTAAAACACAAGGCTGGCTATGACAACAGAATCATGCAATTCTGATTGTGCTGTACCTCCTCCTCCTCCTCCTCCTTTTTATAGCCCAGTGAATTAAGTGGTATTTCCTTAAGCCTCTTCTGAATGTTATCTGGATATTATGGACTTGTTTCCCTTCTATTTTGTCCTCTAGGACATTTATAAAGATGGTGAATAATATATGCAGAGAACATAATTCTGAAGGGTGCTACTAGATATTTCCAGGTTTATGCAAAAACTATTTCAAAGGATCCTTTATTTGTAGTTGTTGAATCCGGGAGGAGAGGGGGGTTAACTGGAGTGTACTACACTGCACTACACTAGTCCATATTCATTTATCTTGTCCACAAAGATATAAGATTCTGTTAAATGTTTTGGAAAATTAAAACTGCAGCATAATATTTGATTGTTCCATTAATGAAGTCATTCTCTCACGAGATATGGTTAGCCTGACATGACACAATCTTGAGCAACCTATCATAGTTCTTATAAGAACAGCTTTTTTTCTCTCACATATGTATTGATTGACAGTCTGTTTTAATGCTTTGTCAAAAATATGTTCAAGTACATTGACAAGTTGTTCTAGTACCTTTTCTAACTTTTCTAACTTGACTGTTGTTTCTTTGATCCCCTTTCTTCTCTTTCTTGAGAAAGAGCTATATTTGGTCATCTTCGATCTTTTAATCCACAATCCGTTTTCCAAATATTTTTCATCCATTATAATCCAGCTGCTCTGAAGATCATGACAGTTGCACATTCCTAGCAAAGTTATCCAATTAAGGGTTTTGTATTGTTTCTCTTCATGGATCATCATGGTGGTGATAGTTTTTGGCACAGAACTGACTGCTACTTAACTGCAGCCTCCATTAAAAAGAGTGTGGAGGCAAAAAACGCAACCAAGTAGTGTGAACAAAAAAAAATGGCAGTCAGTATTAAAAATGTAATTCCAAAGAATTATAAATTGCATTTCATGTCAAAAACTGAATCATAAAATGACTTAGAAAAGAAAATGAAATAATGTAGGGGGGAAAATCCCTGGCTGATATTTTATCAGTGTATTATGAAGCATGAATACACACAGTTTATGAAGATTTATGATGCAATAAAGGAGAAAGCGTTAAGAAACACGCAGTTGAATGATACAGAAAGTGTAGGTGAACATAACTAAATAGAGAAATATCAGAGGTAGTAAGATTAAATATGACAAATTTGGAATCTAGAAGACATGATAAAATGAGCAACCAAGCATGTTGTATTTTGTGATTCAGAAACAGGAAGCAACAGCAATATCAAAAGCAGATAGTGGTGAAATAGATGCTCTTAAACTGTAATAAGGATAACACTGTGTTCAAACTAATGATATAACAGATAACATGGAGAAGGAAATGTGAACATGTATAAATCATTTATTATTATTAACAATACAAACTGGTGATGATCCAAAGTACGTAAGTTGAATTAAGGCATCATAAATGGAAAACTAGGACAAATGCCATGAGGGTGTTTGTTGTTCTATTGAAACAAAAGTTCATCAAGCTTTTGAACTTTGTCATTGGAGAAGACTCCTGGGAATACTATGGGCAGCCAAGGAAAAAGAAGAGGATAACCAGCAACAAGTTGGGTAGATTCAGTTACATTGGTAATTAGAGTGTCATTGGACAAGTTGAAGGACAATGTTAGGGGTAGATCATCATGGAGAAAATTTAACTATGTAATCACTAAGAGTTGAGCATTATCTGATAGCATTAATCAGGACATTTGCTAGCTTAAATTTTGGATTTATTTGTACTACGTAATTGCACCATCAAAAGAATGCGCAAATAATGTTCCTGGAAGCAGAAATGGACAATAGGCAAACTGATCTTTCAAACTGATCTCAGGACCTGTATCTCTGTTCTACTTCCAAAGTATATGTTAATATCTCTTTGAGTGCTCTTGTACATTTGGGTTTGAATATTTGAATTTGTGGCAGACAATCTCAGCAACTCACTGGCTATTTTGTAGAAGGATTACCCCTTTAAATGAGCTTATGTAATAGTTTCCAAACCCCTTTTTCAGTAGTGGAGTAACAACAGAGTGGTTAGGATCTTTGTTCAGCAAAACAAATGTTGCCTGCTCAAAACTTGGAAGTCTTTTTTTAAATCATTTTTGAATAGGTAGTTTTCCTCAGGACTTTATTTTTAAGCTCATGCTTTTACTGTTTGTCCTTAACCTTTGTTCTAAAATACAGGAAATTTTCCAATCTGATTTTTGTAAAGACCTACTGTCTTTACAGCAACCCACCCCTCATTTTAAATGTGACATTTTATTATAAGCTACTATCTTGATTGTTTGAATGGCTGCAGGTTATGATGGAGTTTTTAAAGAAAAGATGAAATTCCCTCATCTGTGAATAATAAAAATCTGTATATTGGGGCAATGTAAATCCTTCCATAGAGATGTTTTGCAGCATGCAGAAAAGCCCAGAAAGTACTTCATCTCAAATCAATAAATCAGTCACATATTTTTCCAAGCTCACTGGTTTACTTCCTACGTTCATATTTTTTCCCAGAGAAGTGGCTATGCATGCACTGTCAACTGGGAGAAAGTTACAAAGCCACTGCCAACCCTGGAAGCATAAATGGCTGTTTTGCTGACTCAAGTAAAGTAAAGGCTTAAAGGACATATATCAAAATATTTGCACAGCCTTAACAGAGGTGGAAGAGCCAGTTTGGTGTATAGTGATTAAAGGCACTGGGCTAGAAACTGGAAAATTGTGAGTTGTCATCTCTATTAGACATGAAGCCAGATGGAGGACTTTGGACCAGTCACTGTTCTCTCAACTTTAGAAAGACAGCAGTGGCAAACAACTTCCAAAAACCTTGCCAAGAAAATGCAATAATTGTCCAGGCAGTATCCAGGAGTCAAAAGTGACTTGAAGACACCCTCTATGGAGCTTGCCAAAATAATTTCATATCAGACCTATTATTGTATTCATACAGAAAGGATATGTGAAGACAAATTGAGAAATTCTATAGGATACTTCATATTTTTCATCTGTTACTTAGGTAATGATTCTGTCCACTCTGTAATGGGTTTTGCTTAATGACATATGCAATAGTCACAGAAATTATTTTAGCAGCTGTTAAAACTGTTTTCAAAAATGCTGATTGTTCAATTGGATATGTTTCCCCTCTTATGTACTGTATAATTGCATTTTCCACTTCCAGAAGACCTTATTTTTGAATCTGCTCTCAATTTTTTTTAATTAATTGAATATTAAGCCATTCTTGAAGAACAATGCATTGCTGCCTGACTTGTCAATTTGGTTACAATTAACATTTTAAAAAGCCTTTTTTAATGGAGATCTTCCTTATTCTAAACTTTTCTTAGATAATATTACAGGGCCCTTTCTTTTAGATCAATAAGAGCCAATCATAATAAAAAGCTAGGTCATGGTGGACATTTTTTAAGCCTCTGGTCCTTTATAGCCAATTGTATATATTTAATCCATCTGAGGACAAATGAGTAATTTCAGCAAGCTAATTTAGAAATAAATCATTTTGTTAAAATATAAAGCAATATGTCCTTCCACCAAATGGTTTCGTGGCCTCTCCTGTCTCCTAAAATTCTAATGTTTTTGGCTCTTAGCTGTTGATTGCCAGGCAGGAGAGCATCTGTTCAAAACCTTCATCTGAACAGTCGGTGGCTTCACAGCATATGTTCTCTATTTAGTTGGGGTCTGTTTGGATAGCATACCAAGAGGTCCTGCCCATATTTACTGCTATTCTGGTAGAAAATATATTGGCAAGTTGAGCAACTGTCCCAAATATTTTGCCATTCTCTACCTCATTTCCTTGAAGCTGGTGGACCCAGACATTTGTTCACAAGGGTTCAGATTTCAAGGTTTAGCCTTTTTCTTTTTCCAGGAGTGGTTATGCCTTCTGCAATTGTCAGATTTATTTTCTACTCCTGTCATGCTACCCTTGTTGCTCTTTATCAAATTATTTTGTTTGAAACATTTCCAAGAAGGTGAGATTCTCCCAGCAAGTGGGATGTAATATAGAAAGCTTGCTCTTCACATGAAGATCAGTCCAGCCTCTTTTGATGAAGAGGTTTTGTTTCTACTATGTTGAGAAATTTCCATTAGGAAAGCAAAATTATCACTCATGTTATTTAAATATAAAATGTGTTATTCACACGAATGTTTAGACAGACTGAAGAAATAGATCTCCGAAGTGGCTGGTTAGAATCTGTTAAAATCTATAGAGTTAACTAATGATAAAAACTCAAGTTTGGAAGAGAAGCAATAGGAAGTGTTTCTTTTTTTAAAAAAAAAGTCAGCTAATTAAAAACACTTTTCCATTTGGTGAAATGTAATTATAATATTTTAAAACAATGCAGTAGTTTTGTTTTAATACACCCTGGAGTTTTCAATTTATTGTGAAGAGTGGTGTAAATATGTGTGTGGAGTGGATCCTGTCCCTGAAACAAAAAGCTGGAGATGGAAACCCTGAAATGCTTGCATTTTGGATAAATGAAAGATATTATTTTGCCCAATTTGAACTGTTTCTACCATGATATACATTCATTTACTTGAAAAAGTATTGAAAGATGTCTGGAAAAAAATATATGGACCCATTAAAACAATCTGCAAGATACTGCAAATAAGAGAGGGCAAGGGGCTGCTGTAGCATTCCTGAATTGCCTATATTATTAAGCTAATAAACCCACTACATAGTTGAACCGAATTCCTGGCACACGTTTCACAGATGAAAGCAGGGGCAAGCTGTCTATTTATATATACAAAGAGTTTGCAAATTCCATTCCCTCCATTGTTTTCACACTATTTCATGATTGTTGCCTTAGCCCTTGGGGCACTTCCAGAATAGCAATCTTTCCATTGCCAAGTTTCTTAAACACAGATTGGAAATGGAGCACAATTCTTCTGACTAAAAGTTGCCAGGATCCTACCCTGAGCAAGGGATTGGCACAAAGGATTGATTTCTAAGTCTATTCTAACCCTATAATTTACAGTTTTAAGACTGGCTCTAAGCCAAGTAGGCACAGATTGTACAGGTAGTTCTTGACTTGCAAACATTCATTTAGTAGCCATTCAAAATTACAACGGCACTGAAAAAAAGGGTCTTATGACCGTTTTTCACACTTACAATCATTTCAGTAATTCCGTGATCATATGATCAACATTCAGATGCTTGTCAACTGGCATGTATTTATGACAGTTGCAGCATCCCAAGATGTGATCACCTTTTGCGACCTTCTGACAAGCAAAGTCAATGGGGAAGCCAAATTTCCTTAACAATCATGTTATGAACTTAACAACTATGGCAAGCAAGGTCATAAGGTGAGGCAAAATGCACTTAACAACTGCCTTGCTTAGCATCAAAAATTTGGGCTCAATTGTAATCATAAGTCAAGGACTACTTGTATACCCTTGCATACCCTTGTATACCCAGGATCTCTTAGGTCCGTGGTGGCGAACCTATGGCACGCGTGCCACAGGTGGCATGCAGAGCCCTCTCTGTGGGCACCCGTGCCATCGCTCCAGTCCTAGACCTTCAGCTGGGTTTTATAAAACCTTTTCACTTTAGGTCTCCGCCACCGTGTGCACAAAAAAAAAGGTTCAATCAATCAATTTCAACTTCTCACGGGAAAAAAAAAGATCTCGCAAAGTTGGAATTGATTGATTGATAGTCCCATCCAGTCTGCCATTACCACCGCAGCCATGCCCACCCAATTGGCCACACCCACCCAATTGGCCACACCCATCCAATGAGCCACGCCCACCCAGCACCCGACGATACATAAGTGGGTTTTGGGTTGCAGTTTGGGCACTCAATCTCTAAAAGGTTCGCCATCACTGTCCTAGGTTATTCTCACCGTTCTGATGCTGATCTGATGGTGCAGCCCATTATGAGGACTTTGAATGGGGGAAATGTTTTGGAAGCTGATTCCATGCATTTTGTTCAACTAAATGGCCAACTCCATGTAGCCAAGATCATGGAAAAAATAATTATGTTTCTATGAAATAGGAGTTGGTTGTTCATTGTATCTGTTTGCAGAAAGGGCTATGAGGTCACAGAGAAAAATGTTTTTATATGCATATACGCACACCCCAATTTCTATGCACATATACATACATATACCTACAACACAAAACATGTCTTATGAAGATTAATACATATCCATTATATCACTTAATCCAATGTGTATGATGTTAAATAATATAGACAATCTATTTGAGGTGGGCCTTGAGGGGGGTGAAAGATAGTACCTGATCAATGATTGATTTAGAAAGAAGCATGGTGATGAGGCCCCTCCTTAAGAAGCCCTCCCTGGATCCAGATGTATTGGCTAATTATCGCCCAGTCTCCAACCTGCGCTTTGTGGCGAAGGTTGTTGAGAGTGTGGTTGCACAGCAGTTTCCTCGGCACCTGGAGGAAACAGTCTATCTAGACCCTCTCCAGTCGGGCTTCAGGCCGGGATACAGCACGGAAACGGCATTGGT